>NC_056750.1:306789404-306794404 GCF_019279795.1 Protopterus annectens
ATCGGCTTGCATTGTAAATAGCACAACAGGTAGTGCACTTGCTTTTGATGCAGAAGGCTGTGGGTTTTACTCCCACAGTAGGTAGATCCATTGCTGATAGTGTACTCTGTTGTAAAGGGGATGAATGCTGCAGTCCTCTTTGGCGAAGATACCTAGTAACTATGAGCCTGTTATCAGTTTGCCATCCATTCCCTATTATGATATTACTAGCATTATAATTTTTTTAATGCAACATAGGCAATTTATTCCTCAAGGGCAACAGGCACTTTATTTGTAGATGAAACAATGACATATAAAGTTGTTTGCTAGCAGTATCTTCTTCATTAGTTAACAGATTTCTTTAATGTAGAATTGTTTAGATGACTTTTACTTCTTCAGAGATCGTGCATATTTACTGATACTGGTGGAGTGTAGAAGTTTGAGTAGACTTTTATGATGGAAATGTTCTGAATTGGGCAGTTTTGTCATTATTGGTGCATGCATTTTGTTTCATTGTTTACTGGAAAATTGTTCAAAACAATAAATTTAAAATGCCCTCTAACAACTGTACTGTATTGTATATGGAATATAATTTAATGCAGTCAGGAAGGTGTATCAAAGTGCATGTGTATGTTTCGTGTTCAAGGGGCCTATGATTTGAAAACGGCCCAAGGGCCCAAAGTTAATTTTTATCTGCAACTGGCAAACTGTATTTTCTTTGAATGTGGGTTTCAATGCTGTTTCAATGAATGTGAGTTTCAAGGGCAGAGAAGTTTTAATGCTAAGTCTATTTTCATTGTGGGACTGCATTGCTTTGTTTAGCAGATATCTATTAGGGTTTATGCTGTAAAATATAAAATAAAACTTTCAAATGAAATCCGTATCATCGCGGAAGTAAAGCAGTATGCACATTAGTGTTTATGGCAAATGAGGCAAAATAACCAAGGAATGGGACATTGGAATGGCTGCAGAAGGGACGCTCCATTCGACTATGATTTTGTGAGGGGGGGGAGGGCAGCAAACTCAGACAGCCCCGGCTGAACTATACCTCTCAACTGTCCAGAATTTTGCAGAATGAATAGATTTTTGCTTCTTATTTTTGGTTTGTTCCTCATAAAATTTGTGGTTTTATGCCAAATCATTTAGGAATGAAGCCACTAAATAATGACAGACATTGAGTTTCAGACGTCATAACCTTCAGAAAAATGCATGCCAAAGCAAGACCTGTTATTCTATCAACTGTCTTTTTAGTACTGTTTGTATGTTCCCCCAATATATTTGGCCTTATTCAGATTTCCTGCATTAAAAGGTTGAGAGGTATGTGCAAATAAATCGCTTTATAGAATTAGGAATATCCAAACCTCTCAACTGTCTCCAATTTTGGCTCAAAATGTTGCTCTCCCCCTAATAATCCCTCTGCAAAATGGCAATTTTGGAAGAAAACGTGGAGGGTTTACAATTATAAATAACTGTAATGATCAGAGTTATAGATTACGTTTATTTCAGAAATGCATGTAGATGCTTTTATTTTGTCAGCTGCTCAAGTTAGCAGTACTAATTTTAAAAAGGTGTCCCTTCTTTGACAAGTTCCCAGCTGTATTGTGTGGCAATTTTATATTTTTGCATAACATATTTGGTCTGTTTTTCATAAAATCGTGGTTTTCTGGCAAATTAGTAGCAAATCATTAAAGACTGAAGTTAGAAAATAATAGCAGACATTTGAGTTTCAGATTTCATACCCTTCAAAAATTCATACTAATGCAAGACCTACTACTATTCTATTATCTTTCTAAGTTTATAAGAGCAATATTTAAAAATTGTCTTTATTTTTGGGCCTGTGTCCCACTTCTATGTATGACTTTGTCCAGATTTCTTGCTCTGAGGTTGAGAGGTATGAGTGTCTGAGCCATCACCGTCAGCCAGAGACATTTCAAACTGTGACCTACTTGTTGCACTTCACTCCCCATTGTAGTGGCTCTGGATGTGTCCAAGCAAGGCAAGGAGCAGTTATGCAGTGTAAGTGTGCAGAGTATTCCCCCATCCAAGGTAGACACAAGTATGACAGTGGCTTTTCATCTGTCCTTGATTTGGCAGAATGTTCTGGTTTTCTGTCATATTTTTATACTGCTGATTTATACTCCTTATTATTCAGAAAGTGCATGCTGTTGCAGTGCCCTATTGCTCTGTATTAAAGTAGCAATGCTTTAATGAACATCAGGTAAGCTTGTCCGAGATTGTAAGATGCAAGTAAGCTTTACTAAGCATACTGTTAAAGAATTACCAACATTGAAAGCCTTTTCATTGTTGCCATGCAGAGAATATTTACATAACTAGATAACGTATAAGCCTTAGGTATTGAAATGCATATGACAGTATTTGTAATAAAGGACAGGATTACAATATTTTCAGAAGCTCATTACATTTGTTGGAGACTTGCAGTTATCTTTGCAGGCTTTACCTGTAAACTAAACAGAATGCCAATCTATCATGTGTGGTCCATAACTTGTGCAGTAATCCTTTAAGCAATTTATCTTGAGCTTGTTTCTTGTTCGCTGTTCATTTTTTACTTTGATCATGTGTTCTCCATGAAACAAGTAGATAGTTGTTATCAGGCAGCAGGTCTTTTTTGGATAAGAAACATTTTTACAAGTGGGGGTATCACAGAGATTGCTACTTTCAGCATGTTACTTGGTAATTTTATAAAGCTGAATATAAATTATAATTAGAACTGCAGTGCAAGGAGAAGTGGTTTGAGCTGAGTGCTGCTTGTTTTTTTTTATACTTGATTTTGACTGGCATTCCAGTAATGTATTTAGAAAGCAATTTATTTTTTCATGCCTCACAACCTTTGTGTTTCCATCTAGATATTAAGTAAGTTGTCATGTAGCCAATGCATTGAAATACTTTTTTCTTCTACACTTCTTTTTGTCTTGATTGGACTCTCGTAATGACGGTTTGGTACCCAGGGCAGTGTATTTATTTTATTTATTTATTTATTTATTTATTTTACATTTGTTGACCGGGAAAGTCCGACTGGAGGGAGGTCCATTTACAGTGGAGTCCCGGGGAGAAAAGCTCCACTAATTCAACTACATGTTTGGTGGTAATATACACAAGACTAGATATTATTTACAATACAAGATATAAAAACAATATGAAGAAGTGATTTGTATAAAACTAATGAAAGGACTACATTGTATCAATACAATCATCAGATATATCACATATGACAGTATGACCCGACAAACTTTGCTGATGCAGGTTTGAGCGTGAGCACAGGAAGGTCCTGTATGTCAGTTTTGAGGAGAAGTTAGTACAGTAGTATAGAGATAGAAAGCAGGATATAGAGTAGGGTAGGAAGTATTTGGGTAGAGCAGGAAAGCATTTATGTGATGCAAGGACAGAGCCAGGAATGCAGGAGGTGTGATTTAAGTGATCTTTTGAACAGTGAGATAGATGGAGCTGAGGAGATATTCTGGGGGAGATTATTCCATGTCTTTGCTATGGTATGAGCAAATAGAGCTTTTCCTGCAGTGTTGTTGGCTTGAGTTATATGCAGCAGGGTTTTGTTGGATGAGCGGAGTGGACGGTTTGCTGAGTATTGTTTAAGTAGTTGGTTCAGGGCAGGAGTCTTGTGGGGATTCTTCAGGATGTTATAGGTGAGGACAAGTTGGTGGAAACTAATTAAATGAGGAAGTTCTAGCCACTGTAATTCTTTTAGGGCAAGGCAATGATGGCTACGAAAAGCAGAGTTATTGGCGAATTTTGCAATCTTATTGTAACATGACTCTAGTTTGTTCATGTCTGTTTTCTTAATGTGGGTTAGGATAGGAGATGCACACAATAGTGTAGACAGAAGATGGGTTTGGGCTAGGGTGATTCGAGCTTGGTCTGTTAGGAAGTGTTTGTGTTTATACAGTGTTCCTAATTTTTTATGTACTTTCTTAATAGTTTGGGAGATGTGGACATCGAAGTGGAGGTCATTATCTATTTCAATGCCAAGGAGTTTTGTGTGGGGGGAGGGGGAAATTGTGGTGCCATTTTTGGAAGTGATAGTGAAAAAGAGGGGTGTGGGTTTGCATTTGGTTGGGGAGAAAAGTAGTAGTTTTGTCTTGTTGGGGTTAAGAATCAGTTGGATATCAGTAATCCATTTTTCAGTGGCGTTGAAGGATTCCTGGGTAAGATTTTGAAGAGTGGTATTCATTAAAGTTCCAGTTGTTGTGGTTTTGAGCATAGCTCCACCCCTTTCTAGTTGGTCATACCCTTCCCATTAGCCCCACCCATTCAGCTGTCTCCTGCAGCCCCCTTTAATTTGAAGTCACCAGCCGCCATTGATAAATAGTAAGCTGCAACTGAGACAATAAGAAATTAAATTCAAATAAAATGCATCTTGCCCATTGGCACATGTTATATCTATATGTCATGTAATACAAATGAGTGATGTGAGTAAACATTATAAAACAAAAGGCATGTTGCTCGAAGAATAATAATTTTTATACATCCATTCTCTGTTCTCTTCTACTGTTACAGACTGGTAATTTAACTTCAAAAGATTTAACACAAGAATGTTTCACTGAGGGAGATAAAAATGTCTCTTCTGAGAATAGCCCACTAACAGAAAAATTACACTGCAATAACATACATTTGTATCAAAAGTCTCTATACATGTATTAAATCAGAAACTAATGTGATGCTTATGCCCTCCTGAGTACGCTGCTTTGTAGTGCTATGTACTGGCAATAACTGCAGTTATTATGCACTTTCCGACACCATCTCAACACTGTAACTTTATTGGCCCACCTTGAGAACAGCAGTAGGAAATAAACTGCGCCTGCAGCATAACAGATAAATGGCAAATTCCCACCAGAGAAGACTTGTTCCCCAAAGAAGTAAGACAACAAAGGTTTGCATCCATACCTGCAAAAGAAGTAAACAGTATGTAGGAATTTAAGCTTTTTCAGAATATGTATTCATCTATAAGGTAGCTTGTACATTTCAACTGTTGCCTCATTAGAGAAGCA
>NC_056750.1:306799404-306846904 GCF_019279795.1 Protopterus annectens
TATATATCTATATATATATATATATATATATATATATATATATATATATATATATATATATATATATAGATAGATAGATAGATATATATATATATATATATATATATATATATATATATATGTATATATGAGTTCCTATCAGCTGACTGAAGACGCAGGTTAGTGAATGCGACTTGGTCGAGCTGTAAATGCTGAAACGGCAAAATATCAAAGTGGCATGTAAGCGAATGCTTTCCCTGGGAAAGAATTCACTTGGTCGCTTCGGTAGTTTGCTATTTTTGCCACTGTACTGAGGTCTTGGAGTTGATATATTTAAGTAGGGGGGGTGTGGGGAGCAAAGCCCCCACTTAATATCATGTATTAAAGTGTTTTCTTTTTTTTTTTTATTTTTTTTTGTTGGAACAGCGATTTTTTTCCCTTGGAAAAAAAATCGCTGTTCTGACAGTTCGGTTTTGTAAGCTTTTGCTTACATGGGGTCGATTAATCACCGTTCGCTAACCTATGCATTCAGTGATCTAATATAGACCTTATATAGATATATATATATATATATATATATATATATATATATATATATATATATACACATATATATATAGATATAGATATAGATATATATAGATAGATTGTATATACATATATATATATATATATATATATGGTTCTACCTGACTTCGTCGACAGCGCAGAAGACCGACAACGGAATCCGGAGCTCCAGAAGATCGACAATGAAGAAGACCGACGCGAATCGCGAGTGCCAGAACATCGACAATGCAGAAGACCGACACGACGGATGACAACACCAACGCCGAGGATGCCGACATGGGAAAAGGCTGTGTGAGTATGCGGTAGTGACGGACGTTAGTCGAGCAGGTAACTGTGGAGATTGACGGTCTGTGGGCATAGGGGTGGGTTAAGTGAGTTAGGGTTAGGCACCGATAGGGGTGGGTTAAGTGAGTTAGGGTTAGGGAGCGATAGGGGTGGGTTAAGTGAGTTAGGGTTAGGGACGATAGGGTGGGTTAAGTGAGTTAGGGTTAGGGCGATAGGGGTTAAGTGAGTTAGGGTTAGGGAGCGGGTAGGTAAGTGTGCGATAGTGACGGACCTTAGGGTTAGGGTAAGGTTTAGTGTGGGCTTGTAAGGATTTTGGTGTGCTTGTGTTGTGTGTGTGGTTTGTGGAATGGGGATGTGTTTTGTTTTTAATTGTTGTTATTGTGGTGTGTGCAGTGTATGGGGTTTCGTGTTTGTGTACCGTCGGTTATTTCGTTGTCGGTTATGTGTGGTTTCGTGTTTATGGACTGTCGATGATGTGGTGTCGGTGATGTCGTTGTCGGTGTTGTGTGGTTTCGACTATGTCAGGTAGAACCATATATATATATATATTTATTTATAGAGAGAGATATGTAGATAGATATATAGATGTACAGATATATATATACACAGGTATACCACTTTCAGCACTACAGATGAATTTGGTGGTGGGATCCCCTTCAGAAGCTTGAAGTTTCAAAACTTTGAACTTCAAATGGCTGAGACCATAAAATCAAAGTTTTGAAACTTCAAACGTTTTGACTGGAGATCGACGTACAGTGTGGAACGGGATATTTACCATTTTTCTCACTATAGAGCAATCTCAGAGTTGGTGTATTTATTTAGCAGGGGATGTTGGGGGTGTAGGGCTGCAATAATGTTATTTACTTTTTTATTTCATTTTCAAAGTTTGAAAACTTTGATCTTCTGGTCAGTATTATGAATTTTCAACATTTGCTTATATAATCATATTTAATTTACACAGCTAACCATTAAACCTGTAGTAATCAGTAGGAGCACATCAGAACATGATGTAAAAGTTCATCAACAATAAATAAGAAAAGCTGGCATAATAGATTCGTATCCCAATATATCCCTCACCTCTGAAACTTCTGCTGCATGTCAAGCAGAGTAGCACCCTTGCTACCTTCAAGGTCAGCCTAGATAATTGGAGGGACAGTTTCAAATTCTCTTTAGGTGTATCTTGTACTGTCATCATCAACATATGGGGGAAAATCTGAATATAAATTATTGGCTGGGCTTGTAATAGTCTTTAGACCAATTGCTTAGTATTTTCCTATGTACCTATGAACCTACGAATAGCTAAAAAACAAGTTTGTCATGTAAAACAATGAATGAAAATAGCAGACGTACATAAAAATGTGATCCACTACAATAAAAGGCAATAACCATAACTTCATCTAACTAATGTAGAAGCTATTCATGGAAAAGTCCAAAAATACTTACTGTATTCCTAATTTTAAGAGAATTCTATCTCAAGCTATACAGATTTTTGCAGAATGTCCAGATTTTGGCTCATATTTTTGGCCTGTTCCCCATAAAATTTGTGGTTTTCTGGAAAATCACTGGGATGAATTTAGGATTGAAGTTACTAAATAAAGGCATACATTTGAGTTTCAGACTTCAAATCCTTCAGAAAATGAATGTTAAAAATGAATCCTGTTATTCTAACTACTTTCTAAGTTCCTAAGAGCAATATTTAAAATATGTCCCTATTTTTGGGCCTTTGTCCCCCCATTATGTCAGGCTTTGTCTAGATTTCTTGCACTAAGAGGTTGAGAGGTATGTCTATTACATTACATGTGACTTTCATAACCTCCTTTACAAGAAGTGCAAACCCATCAATACTTTTTTAACTTAACAGCTGACTAATATATTTTTTATGTCCAAGATACATATAATAAGTTGTACAGCTCACTTAAACAATTGTTTACATAAGGGCTTTGTCCCTTCACAACTCCATAATGTATGTATAGTTACCTCATAGTTGCACAATCTGGCAATCTTTTTCCATTTGCTACTTCTTAGTAAATGTTGGTAATAGTAATGATTCGGGTGGGTCACTGTAGTAGTCAGATGCAACTCAACAATATTGATTGGATGGATAGTAACAGCAAAACACTGACCGGGTACTGAGAAAAGATTACTAAAGTGTCTCATTTGAAATAGAGCACTGTGTACTTATCATAAGTGTATTAACTTATGAATCAGCATTCCTGTCATTTCTGTAGTTTTAAACTTCAAAGGTAAACTAATGTTAGAATGTTTTCTTTCTTTTTTTAAACTATTATTCACTTCTCGTTTTATCTTCTAGACATGTTCTGGGGTTTACCAAACATGGTTCAGATTGTATCTTTTAATGTGGACTGCACCACACCTCAGTAACTTCAAGAGACCACACACCTACCATGCTTACCTATAGTAGAAGCAGTATGTATGGCATAAAAAGACAAGGAGATGTAACAGGTGTCGGCCCTTCCTGGACATGTTTCTGGTTCTCTCATTCTTCCTGGGGTTCTCACAATTTTATTGGCTCAACAAGATTTAAGAAGTATATTACAGTGAGTTGTTCTGGAGAGAGTTAATGTGCTACCTGACGTAACATTGCAGAGATAATGACTTATCTCCTGTTCTCTATGCAGACAGATATCTGTATGAACACTATAGTGATGTCAGTAAATTTCATGAAGCAGGGCCATGGTTAAAAATATTATATCTGATGTCCTCATGCAATAAACAAAGCAATCAGATTTGTTACACACATGGTGAGGATCACAGGTAGACAAATGCATGTCTAAGCTCACTTGTGAAAGCCATCTGAAAGTTTTAAACAGGGTGATACAAAAGCACACAGTGGCTTTGTAATAGCTACAAACGGTTTGGTCAGGAATACACCAAAATAAACAACTTCAGCAACTTGTTTGAATATGCTTCTGACAGGCAATGCTTGTTTAGATGAGCACTGCATTATTTAGTTCAGTGTCTTGTCTTCTTATTTATTTATATGAAACTATTACCCTTTTATATAATTCCCCAGCTATGTAGAGAAGGAGAGGAGAGATGAATTGAATATATTACAGTACTTCTAAAGCCTTTACTACACAAAATGACAGAAAATGCATCTACAGCAAAGAAAGCAACAGTCTTCATTAGTGCAAAATGCAAAGTATTATTTAGTCCTAGCAGGATGCCAGCTCTCTTCGTGAAGAGGGACACAGCCTACGACCCAAACAGCCCTAGTCTAAGAAGCAGCTTCAGGACTTCATGGAGCTGGTACAGGGTAGTGAGGGAATAATGAGGCACTGCTTGCTCACCTCTTCCAGCAGCAGGATGTAGGGATGAGCTGTGAGAACATGGCTGTTTCTCAAGTACTGGTGGTGATACAGTGGCTTTATTACAGCCAATACTGCAGAAGGTGGGTGGGTAAATTAACAACACCCACAATGTAGATTAAGCCATTTTCCTGCATGCCTACCTAGGTTTCATTATACCAGCACCTCAATAGGAGGCAGGGCCTAAGGAGAAAACCCAAAAAGGACACAGAGTGGTGGCATTGGCTCTTCTTCTCCTGTCCTCCCTCTAGTTGTAGAGATTTTCATAACCTGATGGCAGTGATGTCTACCTGTTTGTAAGGATAAGACACACCTGGTGAACAGACACATTTGTGGTACCCCCCAAAATCTGGTGGTCCCAAGATGAGAAGAGAAGGATCTATGGAAGAAGACAGGGATTCTGGAGTCAATATTAACTAACCAAAGAGAAGTAAGGTATTATTGGGTCCACTGAGTTTTGTTAGATTTGTTTGCTTACAACAGATCCAGTTTATTTATTTTATTTGTTAGCTTTGACCTGTATAGCATAATGAGGCCTGTGACCTATTTTTAGGTAAGCTCAAGTCTTAGATTTACAGACTGTTGGAAATTTGGCCAGGGCACCAGGAAATTCTACTATATTTTTGCAGTGGTTTCCATTTTTACATCATATTGCTGGTAGTGCCTGTTTAAGAGCTCAAGCAAGCAGCAGATGTATCACTGCCACTTGTTCAGATGTTAGAATATGAGCACAGGAGTCCCTATTGGATTACAAAAGTTTCAAAACTTCAAACATCATGCAGCTGAGACCATATGATCGAAGATTTAAAACTTCGAACATTTCGAGTGGAGATCGCCATACAGCACGGAATGGGACATTTACTGTTTTCCTCACTGTAATGTGGTCTCAGAGTTGGTATATTTAATTATTAGAGGATGTGAAAATTTGTTTTTATTTTTTTTTTTATTTTAGTTTTGAAGTTTCAAAATTTTGATCATATGGTCTCTGCCATATGATGTTCGAAGTTTTGAAACTTCAGTAATCTGATAGGGACCAGAACACAGAGACATCAGAGTGTACATAAAACTAGTCTGAACCAATGGTGTAGGGGGATAAAGCCTTACTATATGTGATCTAGGCCCTGTTAGAAACTTGAATGCTTGCTAGAGTCGGCAGGAGGATGGGCATGCTTATCCTGCAAAGGGCGGGCACTCACTAGAGGCACATTCGCTCTGTTTATCTCGCTGGTGGAAATGGAAGAAAGGGATGGTAGGGGGACAGGAAAATCCTTGTGATAATTGCCTTTTGCCAACGTAAGGTGGTAGAGCAGAGCAGACGTATGCTGTACAGCCCACCCACATGGTGTCAGCAGATAGGCTGGGAGTGGCAGTGTAGGATGCAAACACTCCTCAGCAGCAGTATGATGCTGTTCCAGGTCCTTTAATCTACCCACCAGGCCTGAAGATGGGTTAGTGTTAGTCTGGATGAGGCTAAGTTGGGTTTGATAAACCTGCTAGATGAGGAGAACTGATGGTCAGTGTCAGGAAGCTAAAAATGTGAAAAAAAATAGTGTATCCAAAAGTAGAAGTAGGCATGGTATAAGCAACAAACATCTTTGATGACTGTATACAAGTAAAGTATGGAATGGTGGAATAATCAGTTGGATAATCTAGATAATATGATTACTGAATACTGCACACCTATAAAAGCATTACAACAAGTATACGTGAAAAACAAAGGCCATGGCTGATGGAAGGGGCTATGGTCAAACATTGCCAAAGCCAAACCTAAGGTAAAAATTGGAACTCACTCCCAGGATGGGAAACTGCCAGAAAATATACCTCTTATTCTCTACAGCTTGAGATGTTGGTGCAAATATATCAACATCTCAGGCCAACAAAGCCAAACCCACTAGCTGTGGATATGTATGTTTCAGCCTTCTTATGACCTTGTTAGAACAGCATAAGTATATTGCTTGACTATACTTTAGAAACACAGGGTCTTTATACCCAGCTGATGTCAGTAATCATTAAGGTGTTTGCAAAATATCCTAACTAACATCCAAACCAAAGAGTAAAACAGATATACAGACAAATCAATTACTAAAAATTTCAAGAAAAACTTAGCCAAGCTAGAGTTTTCACTTTGTGATACCTTAAATCTCCCTTACAAGAGGCCCATGGGATATATGCAAATGATCCTTAAGGATATCAAGTGTTTCAGCTATATGGCTTCTGAATGTCCATGGCCTTTTACTTTTTCTTTTTAAGTCTTTGTAGATACATTCAGGCCAATGAAGCTAAACCCCACTACCTGTAGACATTATGTTTTGGCCTTCTTATGAGATCATCAGCACAGCATAAGTGGACTTTTTGGCTATACTTTAGAAACACACTAGAGGTTTAAGGTATCACACAGTGAAAACTCTAGCTTGGCTAGATTTTTCTTGTAGTTTTAATAATTGGTTCGTCTCTGTGACCATTTTACTCTTTGATTTGGATGTCAGTTGGGATATTTTGCAGACAACCTAAAGGTTATAGCCATCAGGTGGGTGAAAAGACCTTGCGTTTCTAAAATATAGCCAAACTGTCCACTTATGCTGTGCTGACAAGGTCATAAGAAGGCTGAAAGATGCATGTCCACAACTAGTAGGGTTTGGCTTTATTGACCTGAATGTATCCACAAAGATTTAAAAAGAAAAAGTAAAAAGTCATGGACATTCAGAAGCCATATAGCAAACAACTTGATGTCCTTAAGGGGTCATTTGCATATATTCCATGGGTCTCTGTTACGGGAGGTTTAAGGTATCACACAGTGAAAACTCTAGCTTGGCTAGGTTTTTCTTGTAGTTTTTACTAACTTAAACTCTGGGAAGTCAAAGTAAAATTATATTTTAGTATCTTAAAGAAAGTTACAGGATATGTGTGGAATCAAGTTATTTTTCTCATTTAAGGAGCGTAATCTGATGGCATGATAGCATAGCACAGCAGTGGAGAATTAACTGAACAGAGGTCTGAAAAGAACATGAAAAATACAGTCAAGGAAAGTTTGGTACTGGACATAAAAAGAAGACTAATGATTGGGGAAGTTTAAAATCCGTGAAATTAAAACAGTGGAGATATTTTTTTTATTTTACTAGAAAGAAGATTGTGTAAGGTGACAAGTGTAATACTGATGTGGCTGGTAATAAGCCAGAGTTGAACATTTTTATAGTGCTACATCACAAATAAAAGGTACTATGCAGATATTCAGATTAAAATATAGTAATAGAAGGAAGGCCACGTTTATTTACATTTGTTTGAGTAGGGTACATATTATAGATGGAGTTCTTGGGAGAAACGACTATTAAATGTGTATTAGTAAGGATAGGGAAGCTAATGTTGATCGTGCATCTTTGACTATAAAAGTGGAAGGATCTGGAATAGGTACAAGAAGAGTGAGCAGTAGGAGTATTTCAAGAGTTTTATTAAAAATCAGAAACTTTTGGTAAATTTTCACAATTTGTGAATACAGAGAAAGAATGCTGAAGGAATGTTTTGAGTCAAGAGTGAAACAACAGGAGCACTGAAAAGAAAGTATAGTCAAGTTTGCAGTAAGATAGAAAGTGAGGACATCAATTATCTGCATATGTTGTGCTCCTGCCCTAAGAGTAAAGAGATATAGGTAAAACGTATGATGCAGCAGACTTATTATTCCTTTAGGTGTCGCACCCCCCCCCCATGTCAGACTTGGATGTTTGATCTCAGGGCTTCCTACATCCCATCAGGTCTCACAACCACTGAACAGAAATGGCTATTACATGTTCACACTACAATTTCAGCTATTATATTTCAACATCTGAAGCTGCTAACTGAAGATATAAGCAATATCCTACATTGTTACAAGAACAGATATTGTGACCCTCATTAAATGGACTTGGACTTTAAACAACTTGTGATGCCCCTGCACTGGCCCAGTAATCAAGGAGCCTCAATTCTCACCACTGGCAACAGTGGGAGCATACAATGGGAGGATAACAGGGACACACACACTATTTCCAGATGCAGCTCTCTGTATCAAGTGCAATTTCCCTTAAGAGCATACATAGACCACAATCACTCTGGGGCTGGTTTCTCCCTTTCTCCAGATCCTCAATTAGACTCCTCACTGGCATAGCTATAGAGTTGAGATCTCAACTGAGTGACCAAACCAGGACCTCCAGCACCCTCTCTGTCCAACCAGTGTTTCATGTTCCTGCCCAAGTAGCTGACACATACACTCTTTGAGGTTTGATTTACACTAACACATACACCTAGGAAAGGCTGGCAGAGGTTTACTAGCTATGCTCCCTTTTGCCCAGACTATAAGGTAGTTATCGCTGCCACCAACCTCTGTTTATCAGTTAGATATCAGTTACTATAAGCTCCTTGCAAAGGGTGACCAATCCTACTGTGTAGTGTTACTATTATCCAAATGGTAGTTCCCCAGCTGTGTGTCTGTGTGTGTGTGCGTGTGTGTGTGTGTGTGTGTATGTGTGTATATAAATTGAGTCTCAAAGTCTGTGTGTGTGTGTGTGTGTGTGTGTGTGTGTGTGTGTGTGTGTGTGTGTGTGTGTGTGTGTGTGTGTGTGTGTGTGTGTGTGTGTGTGTGTGTGTGTCAGCTATGGTTGGAGAGAGAGGGTGCTGGAGGTCCTGACTTGACCCCTCAGCTGAGATCTTAACCCTATAGCTGTGCCAGTGGGGAGTCTTATTGGGGATCTGGAGAAAGAGGGAGAAACCAGCCCCAGAGTGACTGTGATTGCTGTGTGCTCTTAAGGGAAATTGTACTTTACTATGTGTGTACTTGTCATCCTCCCATTGTGTACATCCCTCACTGTTGCCAGTGGTGAGGACTTAGGCTCCTTGATCACTGGGACAACTCTCAGAAAATGAACAGTTAACTTTGCCTCAGAGGACTTAACAATCTGTCTGGATTTAAAGAGACTTGAACTGGAAGCAAAATGGTTGGAACTAGAATCAGCAGAAAGACTGCAGTGTTTGGAGGCTGAAGAAAAGGAGAAACGGATGGCATTAGAATCAGCAGAAAGACTGAGCTGTCTGAAAGGCAAAGACATTGAGAGGCAGAGGCAAAATAAAAAGGAGATGCTGACTCTTCGCCAGGGTCATGGAGATAATGGGGAAGGGAACAGCCGAACCCCAGAATCAATAAAGGTCAGTCATTTTCTTCCACAATTTACAGAGGGTGATAATTTTAATAGTTGTATTCATATGTTTGAAAGGGTTTGTAAACAGTATAATGTTGACCATGGGCTATGGGTATGGTTCCTGACCCCCTTACTCCATGACAAAGCTGTAACTGGTGTTTCTAAACTGTCTGATACTGATTGCTTAAATTATAATGCAGTTAAAAATTGTTTATTAAAGTGTTTTAAGTTAACATCTGAAGCTTACAGAAAAAAGTTTTGTGAGCATAGACGCAAAGCAGATGAAAGTGTGTGTGAATATACTGCTGAACTAAGCACTTATTTTGTAATACCACAGATGAGATGGGGAAAAAGAGAGACCTATACTTAGCAAGCAGAGCATCACTGCACATGAAAGGGATACCCAGTGCTGCACATGAGTTTAAGGGAACCCATGGTGGGCAGCCTAAACTGCCCCAACAGAGTCCACCGGTAACAGGGGAAGCCACTAGTTCAGGTACCTGGCCAGGATCAAGGGTTAAATGTTTTAAATGTAACCAGTGGGGTCATGTAGCATATAGATGTCCATGGAGGCAAAGTGGGGAACAAAAGGTGGGGGAGCCAGTAAGTGGTGATGACAGAATACTAGCAGTAAGTTGTCTGGAGACAACAAGGGTACCAAACTACCACAAGAGGTCATATCCTATCTTAGTAGCTGGGAAACAGGCCACTGCTAAGAGAGACACAGCCTTTGGCCTAACCATTGTGAAGCCTGCAATGGTTGAAGAGGAGCACTACTTTCTTGGATAGCCTACTCCAGTCAGAGCTTTAGGAGGGACCCCATTCCAAACACCTTTGGCTAGGGTTCACCTTGACCGAGAGGATGGAAAAGGAAGCAAGCAAGTATGCATGTTTGAGGATATCCCTGCAGACTTCCTTATAGGGAATGATTTTGATAATGTAGTGCTTTGTGTGCATGCAGTTACACGCAGTCAGGCATGTGGTCTGGTAGCCTGAGAGGACCCAGAAAAACATCACACTTGAAGCCAGGACTTGTGAGTTGGTTACTTCAGGGAGGGAGCTACCCTGTAGCAGTGAGACTGTAGGTGAGCCACAGCTGCTGGTGGGTACTGACATAGCGACTTTAAGGGCAGAGGTGAGTAGTAGTACCCAGCCTGACAGTAAGGCACCACTGTCAGAAGATACAAGACTTCCTGTGGAAGGGGAAGTGGGAAGGGTTACAAAGAGAGAGTTGAGAAAGGCTCAGCTCACAGCCCCTACATTACAAGGCTTAAGGGAGGTAGCAAGGGAGGTGACTGATTCAAAAGGAAAAGGGAAATCTGTATACTGGGACCAAGTGTTACTGTATAAAGAGTGAACCCCTGAGGGAGAGCTCGAGGGTGACAGACTACAGCAGTTGGTAGAACCCAGAGCCTACCATCTGGCACTTCTAGCCATAGCCCACGACATTCCCTTTGCAGGTCATATGGGCATAAAGCACATCAAGAGACGTATTATGCAGAACTTCTATTGGGCTGGGGTTTCCTGGGATTTAACAGGGTGCTGCATGACCTATGAGCAGTACAAAAAGGTAGGCAAGGCAGGAGACAAGGTCAAAGCTCCATTGATTCCTTTGCCTGTGATTGAAGAGCCATTTTTGAGGGTAGCTATGAGTATTGTGGGGCCTCTGAGTACCCCAAGTCCCACAGGGAAGAAATATATCATAGTGGTAGTAGATTATGTGGACTATGATGTTTGCAGATGACATTGTGATCTGTAGTGAGAGTAGGTAACAGGTGGAGGTGACCCTGGAGAGATGGAGATATGCTCTAGAGAGAAGAGGAATGAAGGTCAGCAAGACTAAGACAGGATATATGTGTGTGAATGAGAGGAAGGATAGAAGAATGGTGAGGATGCAAGGAGTAGAGGTGGCGAAGGTGGATGAGTTTAAATAATTGGGATCAATAGTTCAGAGTAATGGTGTGGAAGAGAGGTGAAGAAGAGAGTACAAGCAGGATGGAATGGGAGGAGATGAGTGTCAGGAGTGATTTGTGACAGACGAGTACCAGTAAGAGTGAAAGGGAAGGTCTACAAAAGGGTAGTGAGACCAGCTATGTTATATGGGTTGGAGACAGTGGCATTGACAAAAAGGCAGGAGTTAGAGCTGGATGTGGCAGAGTTAAAGATGTGTGACGAGGGTGAACAGAATTAGGAATAAGTATATTAGAGGGTCAGCCCAGGTTGGAAGGTTTGGAGACAAGGCCAGAGAGGCAAGATTATGTTGGTTTGGACATGTGCTGAGTAGGGATGCTGAGTATATTGGGAAAAATATGCTAAGGATGAAGCCACCAGGTACCAGGAAAAGTGGAAGGCCTAAGATAAGGTTTATGGATGTTGTGAGAGAGGGCATGTAGATGGTTGGTGTGACAGAGCAAGATGCAGAGGACAGGAAGAAATGGAAACAGATGATCCACTGTGGTGACCCCAAATGGGAACAGCTAAAAGAAGATGATGATGGCAGTAGATTATGCTACCAGATACCTTGAGGCATTGGCTCTGTTCTCCAGTGAGGCAGAAAAGGTGGCAAATGCTTTATTAGGGATTTTCAGCAGGGTAGGTTTCCCAAAAGAAATACTGACTGACAGAGGTGTCAATTTCATGTCAGACCTGCCGGCTTGTCTGTGGGAGCACTGTGGGGTGAGGCACCTAAACACCCCCCCCCAGACTAATGGTTTGGTGAAGAGGTTAAAATGTACATTCAAGTCCATGCTACAGCCATTTGCAGACCAGTTTAAGAGGGAGTGGGACAAGTATTTGCCCTATCTGTTGTTTGCTTACAGAGAGGTGCCCCAGGAGTCCACGGGTTTTTCACCCTTTGAGTTGCTGTATGGGCATAGGATGAGGGGACCTCTGGATTTGATTTGCGATGAGTGGGAGGGTGAGTGTGAATTCCACAAGGAGTCTGTTGTGGCATATATCCTAAACCTCAGGACACGGCTCTGGGAACTCATGGGCTTTGCCGAGGAAAACCTGGCAAAAGCCCAACACCAGAAAAATATCTGGTATGACAGGAATGCTCGAGCTAGCGAGTATGCTAAGGGGCAGCAGGTTATGATTCTCAGCTTGGGAGGGACCCTTCAAAGTGAAAAGGAAGGTCAGTGATGCTAACTACATGGTAGAACTGCTAGGCAGGAGGCAGGGGCACAACTTGTACTATGTTAACATGATGAATCCTTACCATGATAGAGAGGCCCTGGTGCTGAGTATTTGCAGTGGATGGCTGGAGGAGTCTGAGGGGGGATCTGGTGACTGATCTCCTCAGTGAGACTCAGACTGACACCTCAGTGGAAGGGGTAGCAATGTTCCAGCAGCTATCCCCTACTCAGGTTCAAGAAATCTAAGCAGTGTTACAGGAGTTTGGGGGCATGTTCACTGGGAAACCAGGGTGCACCCACCTGGTGCAGAACCATGTGGATACAGAACCCCAAAGGCCTATTAACCAGGCCTCTTATAGGGTACCTGAGAGAGTCAAACAGACTCTGAGGGAGGAGATACACATAATGTTGGAACTAGGGGTAATCCAGAAGTCCAGCAGTCCCTGGGCCTCCCCAGTGATGCTGGTACAAAAGAAGGATGGCAGCACTAGGTTCTGTGTGAACTACAGGAAATTAAATAGTCGCACAAAGTCAGATGCTAACCCCATGCCTAGGACAGATGAAGCCCTAGAGCAGCTGGGTGAGGCTAAGTATGCTAGAACTATTGATCTTAACAAGTGCTACTGGTAGGCACCCTTGAACCCGATGCTAGAAAGCGGTCAGGCTTTGTGACTCCTTTCAGCTTGTACGAGTTCACAAAGATGCCCTTTGGGATGATAAATGCCCCAGCGACTTTGGAGAGGCTGGTAGATTGTATCTTAGCAGGAGCAGAGATTTTGCCCTTGCTTATCTGGATGATATTGCTATCTTCAGCCATTCCTAGCAAGAGAACCTATAGCATATCAGGCAGCGTTGACCATTAAGCCCAGGAAGTGTCAGGTGGGTATGGCAGAGGTCTTCTACCTGGGACATAGATTGAGGAGTGGTAAGATCAGACCAGAAACTGCCAAAGTGGAAGCAATTCTGGCATGGCCTGCCCCTGTTACCAAAAAACAGTTGAGGGCATTCTTATGGGGCAGCAGGGTACTACAGAAAGTTTGTCCCTAGTTATAGTACCATAGCTGCTCCCCTCACAGACCTGACAAGGAAAAACAGGCCAGATAGGGTAGTGTGGGCCTCAGCATGTGAGCAGGCATTCCAGAATCTTAAAGGAGCTTTGGGAGGACCCCCTGTGTTAGCCAGTCCAGATTATAGCAAATAATTTGTTGTGCTGGTGGATGCTTCAAACCATGGGGTGGGGGCTGTAGTTAGCCAGATTTCTTCAGAGGGAGAAGAGCACTCAGTGGTATATCTCAGTCATAGGCTCCTACCCAGGGAGAAATGCTATGCAGCTGTAGAAAAGTAATGTCTAGCCATAGTGTGGGCACTGCAGAAACTTCAGCCTTATCTGTATGGAAGGAAATTCAGTTATAGACCACAATCCCTTAACATGGCTACATTGATCCAGCCAGCAAAATGCTAAGCTACTAAGGAGGAGCCTATGGTTGCAGGCATATGATATGGCAGTACAGCACCACAGTGGGGTTTACAATGCCAATGCAGATGGGCACTCAAGACAGGGAATGGGGTAATGTATTCCCAGATATGCTCATCCCTCTCAAGCAACGTTTCTCAAGGGTCACTTGAAAAAAATAGCTTGACACTTTGCAGGAGGAAGAAGTGTAAGAAAGGGAGATACTGCCAACACAGCTAGCTGGAATTTTATATATAATTATATGTAATTTGTGAATATCAACATGATTTACATAAGATGCTTGTGTTACAATTATATTAGAGCTGTATGTCATGTGTATATCAAGCTAGGTTTGTACAGACATGTGTGTTAAAAAGGTATTTTATAGAGTGTTTGTGCTTAGAATCTAACCACAGAATGCCCTGCTGGAAGAGAACATAAATGTACATGCACTACTGTAACTGTTTAAATGTATATATTTTAACAATGGAAACTGGAATACAGGAGGTTAACTTCAGAAAAATAGCTGAAATTAAATTACTTTATAGGTTAGGCTGGAGACAAAATGTCTGCACTAGGGAGCTTTCTGTATTGTCCTTAGGGTGAAATAATTACTAGTCTTGATATGTGGAGGAATGTAATTGCTTTATGACTTCCAGCATCTGCCAAAGATCTGAGGTCTATGTATTTTTACAGATAGATGCTAAATACTGCCAGATTCCAGCAGTGGGGGGTTCACCTGGGATAGAGTCAGATGAGAAGAAATGATGTCATTCTGCAAGCTATCCCAGCAGTAATATTTGAGATTTTAATTTGCGAAGTCTCTTAGAGAGACAGAGCATTCTGTATTCTGTCCTGGACCTAACAAGAACCATTTACCACATCTGTCTTGCTCTGATGAAGTAAATTTCTAGGGAACAGTACAATTCGCTTGGATATAGTCAGGAATATAGCAAAGCTTAGTTTAGATATTTTTCTTTATGAATTTGAGACGGTCCTGCAATGCTGTTTTAAATATTTCCTGTGATTTTGAACTCTGATATCACTGTGAATATATACTTAGTATTTTCTTATTCTTTTATTATTTATTATTAAATATATGTAAACCTTTCATTGTGTCTGACCTGTCTAGAGATATTTAAGTTTTGAGAGTACTTTCATATTTATTTGGTGACACTGTGGACCACTCCTAATAGCCTTACTCTTTGTCAAACTACCATTTGTATTAATATTAATATTACACAGTAAGATTGGACAACCTTTCTTAAGGGCCTTAAAGTAGCTGATAAGGAGTTGGCTGGTGGCAGTGATAACTATCTTACAGGCTGGGCAAAAGGGAGCATAACTAGTAAACCTGTTCCAACCTCTCCCAGGTGTGTGTGTTTGTGTGTGTAAATCAAACCTCAAAGAGTGTATGTGTCAGCTTCTTGAGCAGGGACTCAAAGCACTAGTTGGACAGAGAGGGTGCTGGAGGTCTTGGATTGGTCACGCAACTGAGATTTCAACTCTATAGTGCCAGTGAGGAGTCTTACTGGGGATCTGGAGAAAGAGGCAGAAACCAGTCCCAGACTGACTGTGGTCTCTTTGTGCTCTTAAGGGAAATTGCACTTGATGCAGAAACCTGCATCTGGAAATAGTGTGTGTGTACCTGTTATCCTCCCAATGTACGTTCCCCACTGGTGCCAGTGGTGAGGACTGAGGATCCTTGATTACAGGCCCAGTGGTGGGTCGGCACAGTAATACTGGTGGTAATACTGTTAATGATAATTAATAAAGTGCCTATTTAACAGAAAAGAAAGAAATGGAAAGTGAGGCAAGAAGAAGTGGGTACATGATGTTTTTAACATGATAATGTTGATTACTGTGGTCAAAGTAAACTTCATATTATAAGGAGTGGAAGAATGCCAAGAAGGAAACCATGAAATATTTAGAAAAGCAAATGATTTGCAGCAGAGTAGTGAAGTACATGAACAAACAGATACCACAGAAAGACCTGTGATGTGCATTCAAATAGGAGGTTAGGAAATGTTATGATAAGCAAAGGAGAGGATGATATAGGTATACAGTGGGCACAAAATGTATAGAAAAGAAGGACGTTAAAAAGAAATTTGTGGAAAGGGAGAATTTACAGAAAGTTGGACATAAATAAGATATTGAGAAGGCAGTTTTGAAGTTTAACCATAGAAAGGCAGTTGGACTGGATTGTATTATAGTACATTTGAGTAAGATATTAAAGGAGGAATTAAATGGGGAAATAGTTGACATTTTCAAGAAAATTGTATACTACAAGATATAAGGAGTTTGATTAATGTTTTAGTTGTAATGATACATAAGAAAGTTGACCTAAAGAAACATATTAATTTTAATTGCAAGCCAATTAGTATAAGAGTGACTGGTCATAAAATGTCTGCAGTGTACATACAGAGGAAGTAAAATATGTGGGAAAAGGACAGTGCACAAGAATCAAGCCGGTGTTGTTTATGGATGAAATATGTCAAAATGCATTGAATATTAGACACATATGTAAACAGGAAGTAGAATGTAGATGGGTAGGTACAGCACAGCAGCACATATGTAAACAGGAAGTAGAATGTAGATGGGAAGGTACAGCACAGCAACACATATGTAAACAGGAAGTAGAATGTAGATGGGAAGGTACAGCACAGCACTTGACCCATAAAAAGCTGTTGATAAACTAGACAGAGATTCAGACAAAGCAGTGAAAAGTATTGTAAGTGAGTATGAGAAGGAAATAGCAACATAATTGAATAGAAACAAGTGACTACTGTCTGTGAATAAAAGTAATATACATAGAAGATGCAACAAAAAACATTGGGTTTATGGTTCGGCCTAAGAGAGGTGGAGAAAAGAACTGGGAGCTGCTTATTAATATGATGAAAGGGGCACTAGACAACTGAAAAAAAACTGAAGGTAAAGAAAAGAAAACAGTGTTTGATTAAAACAAATTAGTATTCTGCTAATAATTTGTGTAACATCAGTTTCATAGATGCCTAAAAGACAGGGCATAAAATTAAGTGTCTTTGCATTGTTTTATGATCTGAGATCAATGCTAAATGCTGTTAAAGGAAAATAAGTTGCTTAGAAATTAGTAAATGAGACTTAAGGATGATGACCATAATAGTATTTGTTAACAGAAATATTAATAGTTTGGTTAAGTGTGGGAAAGTTACATATGGAAAAAATACCTATATGAAGGAATATGGAAAGCAGAAGAGTAAACGATTATTAGTATGGAGAGGTAGGGGAAAATATAGGAGTGCAGTGTAAAAACAGAACTTAAGGAAAGATGAATGTAGTAGAAAGGATGGCAAGCAGACAAACATATAAGGGGAAATACCAACTCAGGCTATGGGATGCTTCGGATAAACAAAGATGGGTATGGAAACATTTACAATGTTAAAAAATAAAAGGTTTGTATGGAGATGTGGAATGTATCACTGCTTGTAATATATGCTAAAATGATAATACAGAATAAAACTGAAAGCTGTTAATTAAAATACTGTTTGAGAAACAGCCATGTGAATCTATTAGAAGTGGAGAGGCATTTTAGTGAAATAAATATATACAAAAAGTATCTGAAAATATATTAAGAAGATGATGGCTTGGGCACACTAAATTAGCCATAGGTGTGAGACTGTGTGTGTGTGTGTGTGTGTGTGTGTGTGTGTGTGTGTGTGTGTGTGTGTGTGTGTGTGTGTGTGTGTGAGAGAGAGAGAGGTATGGATGCACAATCATGAGAGCCACCCACTTGGATGGTATAAACATTGGTTCTAGATGATTATTACAGTTGATGTAAAACCCTGATCCCATGTGCAAAAATGGGGAAAATGGGATGTGGATGGATGGATGGATGGATGGATGGATGGATGGATGGGTGGATGGATGGATGGATGGATGGATGGATGGATGGATGGATGGATGGATGGATGGATGGATGGATGAGAAAAGGACTGGGTTAGGGAGAGTTATGAAAAACTGGTGTGGAAGTTGAAGAAAGTTTAGTTAAAAAATGCTCTCAAGACCGTAAGTCTAAATGAATAATAGAAAAAGGTAGTCTGTATACTATTGCAGCCATTTATTAACTCTGACTTATGGCAGAGTATGGTAAAGCATTAGACAGAACAAAGAGGATGTGATACAGATAATGTTTGTTATTAACATAAATAACGAACAGCAGAGTATTCCTAACAGAGCAAATGCCTCACTGAGCAAGATAAAGAAAATGATAAGTCCAACAACAGCACCAAGTATGAGGCAACCAGGCTCACTTAATTTATCCAGATTACTCAGAAAGTATAAAAACAAAGATCTTTTATTCACATAAATCCAACAGGTTAGCGCTTTCACGTATTCTTCCTCAGACCTTAAAAATTCAAGTGCAACAATTTCAATCTTTAAATGCTGCAACAATCAAAAGGCACGCCCTTCACTTGAACATTAAAAGGGAAATGACTTCATTATAAACGTGCTGCCAAATAACATAATATAAAATATATAAATATACATACTCTGTCCCTAAACATTAAAATTAAAACACTATCATATTAAAGATAAATGCTCATAGCCTACGTGGTGCTGTTGTTGGACTTATTAACATAAATGCTGGTGATAAGGCAATAAAACTTGGCACGACAGGAAATGTATGACAATGTATTGAGGAAGTTTAATGAAGTGTCAAAAATGATGTATCAGGATAAAACTAGTTTGTTTTGTGTGTTAGAATAGAAGAAAAGAATGATGGGTAATATAACCTTGTTTTGCTGAAAAGATATTATTGTGATTTCAAACAAAAAGTAACACCTACTCCTTATATGAACAAATAAATGTTTTGCTGAAAAATAATGTTTACATAAGGAATGTAAAACTGAGGAAATGTTAGAATTTGTTTTCTCACTGGGACCTTGCATCTGAAAAAGTCAAGGTATTAAGAGTGAAATGGTTTGTTATGGATAGTATGCATACTGAGAAAGAAAGAATAACAAAAATAGATGAAATCCTAGTAAGCTCTCTTTGACCTATAATGAATGGCAGGTTTACAGAGGTGTTAACACTATATCTCCAGGCAAGACAAAAGTAAAACTAATAGTCCATTTAAAACTTCTGGGATAGTAAAAAAGAAACTGAGGTCATTCAAATTTTATTAGTTAAAAATAGGTTGGAAAACACATTTAATAAACCGTGGTTATTGTAGATTGGTCAATAATTATAATAGTTATTTGTTATCAGGTTTATTCACTGAATGCATATTCACTTTGTAAATTCTTGGTTATTTTAATAGAGCCAACCATACTTCTTTTGATAAATGTCTTGGCATCTCCAAGATCCACCTAAGCTACCACCAGCTTAGGCAAACATACATTAAATGTAATATCTTGTTCAAATAATGACATCTCAGGAGTACAAAATTCATGTCACCCCACCCAACCCCCATACTGCACTGCACTGACAGCACCAAAACCGGAATCCAAGCTTTCGGCATGGGGATAGAACCTGCAGTCTTCAAATTTCCCCAGCAATAAAGGCAAATGGACACATTACTGAGCCCTACTATTGCATTCCTTAAGATCAAAACAAAAATTATGAACAGTAAAAAAGCATTTTAATAATACTGAAGATAGGTAATATTGAATAAAAAGCAAATCTACATGAATCCTTTCTTCAGATACTGTCAGTATAACTTCACTATAAATACAGAATTTTAAATGCACTGTTAGTTTTACTTTTGCCCTGCCTAGAGATTTATTCTACTGACACAGCAAAGGGGAGCACTGTGTTGGCGACAAGAGTGCGTTACACAAAAGTTGTGATAGTGAAGTAGGTTTAAAAGGCAGATTTTGTTTTCAAAACATAAAATGGCACACTTGATCCCTGATCTAGGTTAAAGGAAAATGGTTTATTCTACTTAGAATAAATAAGAGCTGTGCAATTGACTCTAAAACAAAACAATGTCAGTCTTCAGAATGAACATAATGTCCTTAAAGACTTCTCAACTGTGTGGAGAAATCGGTCACATATTCCTTAAATGTAGCAGTGGTATTAAGTGGCAAAACCTAGCAGTAACTCTCATTTCATGTGATGGTGTACCATAGGTAATACCATACCACTGGAAGAAATGTCAAAAATGTTTAATAACTTAATGCTTTCATCCTGACAAGTCGGAGACTTCTTCAGAATTAAAACAGTAAGTGCCTCCTTAATTTTAATATATTTCCTCCTTAATGTTAATTTATTTGAATACCCCAATCAAAATCAACCATTAATTAAAAATGCAAAAGAGCTATGAAAGGGCTAGTGGGGTTAATGACTAAAACTACAATATTTCTTCAACCACCATCAAAAATACATGAGAAATATATAAAAATAATTAAATAATTAAATATTGACCATTATAGCACTACCTCTTCACTTACATAACAAAAAAGCTTACTTGGATGCAACCTTGAGTGCAAATCTACTTTATAAATACATGTATATATACATATGTGTAAATGTTCAAATCAATAATGTCAAGTTTCATATATATACATATATATACATATATATATATATATATATATATATATATATATATGTGTGTGTGTGTGTGTGTGTGTGTGTGTGTGGGAATAAAAGAGAAAACTAGTTGCACAGGAATGACTTTTCCAGATATTGTCACATGAATTACTAAAATGGAGCGTTGTCACAACTTCTTATGTAAGATCCATGTCAAAGATCACTTTTATAGTCTTATTAAAAATAAAAAAAAGGACTCAAGCTGGAATTCCTTTTTTATTTAGTTAAAACAAGAGATGCTTTCACCCTTGTCAGAGCTTCATCAGATAAAAGTTATACATGATAGTAACAAGTAATATATACTTTTCTATTTTCCATATAAATAGCCATGAAAATTACAATGAAGGCTTTTCTCTAGGATCATTTAAACTGATAACATTCAATGACAGTGACTGGAACAGCAGTACATTCACAGTTTGCATCTTGATTGCTGTTGGTGCAGTTAATCTCAAATATGACAAGTATATACCGCACACCATTAAATCTACTCAACAGAAATTAGGCTTCCTAACGATGTGGACATCCTACAAAAGGACCTCACTGAGACAGATGCCTGGTGTCAAAGCCATGGCCTCAAGCTCAATGCCAAAAAGTGCATTGTCATCCCTTTTGGTAAAAACTCTGTACCCATGAACTACCACGGGTCCCCTTGACTTGACTGACACGCCGAAACACCGACACTAAGAAGACCGA
The DNA here is from genome assembly GCF_019279795.1 of Protopterus annectens. Classification (NCBI taxonomy): domain Eukaryota; kingdom Metazoa; phylum Chordata; order Ceratodontiformes; family Protopteridae; genus Protopterus; species Protopterus annectens. The sequence goes on from NC_056750.1 coordinate 306,820,580, forward strand.
CTCGAGAAGACAGACGAGACAGATGATCGACAAGGTGAAATCCCAACAGCCAAAACACCGACATGGGCAATGTGTGAGCACGAGTCAGTAAGTGTGCGATAGTGAGAGATTTAGTGTTAGGGAGTGGACAGGTTAGTGTGAGATAGTGTGGGATTTAGGGTTAGGGTTTGGGTAAGGTAAGTGTGCGATAGTGACGGACTTTAGGTGTAGTGGCGGGTTAAGTGAGTTAGGGTTAGGGTGCGGGTAGGGTAAGTGTGCGATAGTGACGGAATAGGTGTAGTGGCGGGTTAAGTGAGTTAGGGTTAGGGTGCAGGTAGGGTAAGTGTGCGATAGTGACGGAATGTAGGTGTAGTGGCGGGTTAAGTGAGTTAGGGTTAGGGTGCGGGTAGGGTAAGTGTGTGGTAGTGTCGGACCTTAGGGTTAGGGTTTGGGTTACGGTTAGTGCATGTATAGTTGTGTGTAATGTATAGTTTACATTTTGTGTGTCGGTGTTTTGGGTGTCGGTGTTATGGCGTTTGGTTTTGTGAGTTGTCGGTTTTGTGCATTTTCGGTGTTTTGGTGTCTGTGTTTTGAGTGTCGGGTTTGTGGCATATCGGTGTTGTGATAGGGATCCACTACCACATAGGCTGTAGTCTACTTAACACCGAAAGTGTGATAAGAGACCTTGGGACACAGGTGGACAGTAGTCTGTCCTTTGATAATTACATTGCCACAGTAGTCAGGAAATCCTTCTACGTGGCACACCTCATCACAAAAGGTTTCTCATCCAGGAAAAAAGAGGTCATTGTTCCCCTCTACTCATCACTCATTAGACCCAATATAGAGTACAATGCCCCTTTTGGTATGTACCTCACAAGGCATCTACAACAACTGAAAAGGCCACAGAAATACCTCACAAAGAGGATTACCGGCCTCAAACAGATGCCCTACACAGACCGTCTCAAAAAACTGCAGCTTTACTCCATCGCATATCACCTACTCAGAGGTGATCTCTGCCTAACATACAAAGCTATGTCAAACCCAGAGCTGTTGGACATGCTCCATGTATAGAAATCCCAATCCCTCTGAGCTACACGCTCTAGGGACCACAATAAACAGAACATGTTGGAGGGATAGATTCCTGTCTCAGAGACTTCCCATACTCTGGAACAAACTACCTATCTATATCAAATAAAGCTCCTCATTAGCACTCTTCAAGGAAAATCTTGATGATTGGATGGGAGATAGGATATTCACCCCGGGGATCACTTCTGTGGCTCTGCTTGACAGGGGCACAGGAAAATAATTTTCTTCGGTGGCAAAAGCCAGGGTACCATTTGGCTAGGCTTATATAGGCCCTAGGGCTAATAGCCTAGTACCTACCTATGAACCTATGAACTTATGATCAATGGATTCCTTACAGATACTGCAAGAAAAACTGGCCACCACCTTCTTATTGCTGACTGTCTTATATGCCACTCATATCCTAATGAACTTAAACAATACTCAAAAAAAGAAACTTGCCTCCTGCTACAATAAATTAGCTAAATTTGCCAGCAATATCCCTCATAGGACCCACCATTGTCATAGCTTAAAGTAATTAAACTGGCCTGAACTACACAGCTACCCAAAATATTCATAACTAACTACAGCACACAAACTCATTCATCATCCATAAAAAAATGCCATGCACTATATAACTTATTACTAACCTATTGTTCAGAAAAGGACCTCCGCTCTAGTAACAGATTCTTATTACTTACAAATAAATAAAATAATGTTGCAGGAGATTTGCTCAACTCCCAATATGTTGCTAAACTCGGGAATGGTATCCCCACATAAATAAAATTCTGCCACAAACTCAGTAGTTTTAAACCTCTGTTTAAACAATGTCTTAACCAATCCTGGTCTTGCACATGCTCATCTCAAGGCTGAGACTGTGTTTACCATACGATACTCTCCAAGTACTATCCTTAAACAGAATATACTCAACCAATCACCGATAAGAAAAAAAAAATTATACATAACTGCTGCCTGTACAATCCACAAAGTTGCACACTGGCTTTCTTTTTAGTAACTGCCACTTCTGGAAAAATCTTAGGATATATAAATGTAGCTACTGTTTGTGTATAAATGTAAATAGAAATGTAACTACTGTTTGTGTATATATTTAAATAGAAATGTAACTACTCTGTGCTTAACTGGAACTTAGTATAATGCAATTTAAGCAAATAGAGCTTTTCTCCCAAGCTATTCACTGAAAATGGGTATTACCCGGTCAGACTTTTCTGGTAAACAAAGACAAATAAATAAATAAATAAATTCCTTATCTAAATAAGTACAAAGTCACTGTGTATATAGCTATTGATTAGTGTGCTAGGTATAATGTGAAATAACAATGTAGGCATCAGGTTTTGCATTTTTATTACTTTAATACAGTAGATAATAAAATAGATGGCAGTGAGGCAATAATCTGATAAAATGCTGTAATGGGAGAGACAAGGAGACTGATGATTAAAGAATTTAAAAACAGAAGTCTGCAGGGGTGCAATTAGGATTTAGCAACTGTGTGCATCTAGAATTTCTCAAAGAGCAAAGACAGCAAAATGCCCTTGGGGCTAGTATTAAGACAAGCAACAAGAAAAAAAACAAGTGTAGAGATGTGTATGTATATTTGTATATGAAGAAAACCAGGCTCAGAAAACTTAGGGTAAGGGAAGGGTCAGAAATGGGCCACACATAAAGACAGAGTCATGCCAAATACACACACACACACACACACACACACACACACACACACACACACACATATATATATATATATATATATATATATATATATATATATATATATATATATACATGCATACATATATAGATAGATAGATGGATAGATAGGCACATGTATACATACACATAAATAGACACATTCATATATGAAAATGTTGAATGTGTATGTGGTTGTTTTTATGTAAATGCATGTATCTAAGCTTGTGCTTACCATAAAATTATTATTTTAAAACACATTCACCCATTTCTGTAATAAAATGAAGGGCTTCCTTAGATCTCATTAGGCTAGTATGTACCAGTGTTAATACTATTGATCAGACATATTATGAACAATTCAACTTGACATTAAATTAACCCTCAGATATCAAATATAATTAAAAGAGTTGTAATGAAAGCAAAAGTGATAATCAAAAATCTAACTTAAACATCAAATAATAATTAAAATAAACAAGTAGCATCTAGTACTGAAGTTAACAAATGAAAATTAGACTTAAGCATAGACATCAAATACTATAACTATAAAAATGCTTACATTATTGTATTTTAGTAAAAGTTGCTATGTTTCATTTTCTTTTACTTGAGTATGCTGTTAATGGACCATGTATACTTGAGACTGGGCTTCCAATAAGCTTTAAGTTGAATCTGCCATTCAAGTTCTTTTTTCTATTTTCTAAATGATCCTTGATATTTTTTCCTTTACTATAAACAATCTGAGGAAAATCATCCAATTTACCTTTAAGTTCTTGGGTGAAAGTCAAGCTTCAGGTTTTATTGACTATCCAACTGCCCAAGTTATAACCACAACCACTTTTTTATTTTTACTAGGCGTAACCCGTACTCTCCTTTAAGTTATATTACCTGTCGATGGCATACCTGAAATAGGACTGAATTTAGTGTTTTTTCCGCTAATAATTTCCTGCCTTGTTTCGTTTATTAAACTACAGAGGTAATCCCATTTTAGAACATGTGTATGGCTTTATCTAACTCACTATTTAACACATTATCATCACTAACCAGCCTAACCAAGTGCACTATTTGCCCTTTGACTATAGTTGACTTTTTTTTTTCAAAAACATTTTTATTTTGTTTTCATTATAAACATATGCAAATGTACATATAACAAATACAACAAAACAAGACTGTAGTTGGCTTTTGATGAGAATGGTGACAACTGTCAAAGTGCAAACAGGAATTTGAGAATGTCTACTTACAGAAAATGGTGAACTTAAATCACTGATTAATGTGGTCTTTCCCTATAGTAACATCCATGTAGTCAGTCTTATTAAAGCTATACTAATGAGTAAACTGAGGACTAAACTTCAAAAAACTGTGCTGTTATTTAAATAATAACAAACAACAACCTCATCACATTTCTTTTCCAATAAAGTAAGAATATTGCCCAAGAACTTATAATTTGCATAGAAAAAAAATCACAAAAGTCCAGCAGTCAATACATGCATTTTCTCCCAGTCTGTTAAAACTAAATTGGCATACAAGGTCACTTTATATTAAACACCTACATGTCTATCAACATTATCAACACTGTTACTATTTGGAGATAGGCCTTGTGCCTCGACAGACTGCATTGCTATATGTACTGATATAAACTCAGTTAAGACAGAAGTAACTGTGGCATTGTCAGGCCTGTAGGCAGCAAGTATATGAGGCATGCTTATACTGCAACTCATCTCTCTTTTATGATAGCCATCAGAAATCTGGACAAGCATCCCTTGCGGCACATCACTTGTGCTTGCTATTCCAGCTCGATGTTCAGTGAAAATTTAATGTAAGGAAGTACAGATAAAATAAGTACAGCATACCTCAAATCAACTTCTAGATTCCCTCATTTATTTATTTATTTATTGACATTTAATTACCGAGAAAGTCCTACTGCATAGAAGCCCATTATCAGTGGAGGTCCAGAGAGAAAAGCTCCAAATTATTACAAAACATTTTAAGAACAATAATTTTACAGTCTTCAAAAATAAAACAAAAACATCTGCAGTTTAAATAATTATAACAAATTAGACATATGTATAAAAACATTGGTAAAAAATTGATATAAGGTATATGACAATCATTTAATTTTCAGAGAAATTTTAGACAGTTTATAGAGAAATCAAAGGAAGTTAGTCTAATACAAATAGGAATTGCAATATGAAATGAGGGGAAAAACAGGCTTATTGTATATTTAGTGAGAAAGTCACAGAAGAGAATTAATTAGCAGTAAGGAATTAAGTGAAGAAGGGAGAGTAAGGAAGTATAAGGAATAAAAAGATACTCAATCACATTTAGGAATATAGTTTATCATGGATTTAAGCAAGAATGGAGCCAAATTTTAGCTTGGAAGTCTTTTAGAGTGGTTATGAAAGATGGGAGAGGGAGTATAGACCTGATGGATAGAGGTAAGGAGTTTCAGGCCTCAGAAACCTTGCATGAGTACAGATAATGCCCAGCAGATTTGCTGAGTTTGTAAACAGACAGGCATTTTTGGTCACTGGATCACAATGACTGACTGGGAACATAGTTGTGTAGAATGTTTTTTAGTGCTGGACAGGCAGACGCATGCTGCATAATTTTATAGGTGGTAATAAATTGTGTATATGTTAGTTGATGTGGCAGTTCTAACCAAGATAGGCTTTTCAGTGCTATACAGTGGTGGGTCTGAAAGGGGTAGGTGCTGCAAATTTAGCAACTTTGTTATAGCATTGTTCAAGTTTTCATTTTTGTGAAGCCTGAACATTAGTAAGGATGGGATCACCATAAAGAATAGTGGGGAGGATATAAGTAGTGACAAATGTAGTTTTAGTTGCATCAGTGAAAAAGTGTTTGGCTCTGTAAGGCATCTCTAGTTTCTGATGAATTTTTCTTATGCAATTTTGTATATTCCTGTTAAATGTAAGATTATAATCCACTATCACCCCAAGTAGTTTGCTATGAGAAGTAAATTCAATGGTTGTATTATCAAGAGAGAGAGAGGACTTTAAATTTTGTTTTTTCATGAGAGAGGGATTTAAAGAAAAAAGCAGTAGTTTGGTCTTTTAGGGTTGCACATGAGTTGTGAGTTATGAAGCCATGTTTCAGTGGCTGTTAAAGCGTCCTGAGTAATTTTTTGGAGGTGTACCAAATTTGTCCGATGTATAAATGGAATAGAATCATCTGTGTATTGTTTTAGGATGGCCTGTTGTGTGGAAGTATATATAGTGTTGGTGAAAATGTTAAAGAGGATGGGACCAAGGATAAAACTTTGTGGTACACCAGTGGTGACTGGGAGGTAAGAAGAGAGTGTGGAGTATAATTTTACTGACTGATACCTATTGGACAGGTAGCATTTGACCCATAGAAAGGTGGGCTGAGAGAGACATTTGAAGTAGAAGTTTTCTGTGACAAATTGTGTCAAAGGCTTTAGGTAAGTCTAGAAATAAGGAATAGACTAGTTTGACATTAGCTCTAGCTTTATTGTCAGTATCTATAATGGATAGAAGGGCAGTGCTAGTACTGTGGGAAGGATGAAAGCCATGTTGTGCAGGGAGGTAAGAGTTCTTCCTGGAGGAGATAGTCTAGTAATTGTTTTTGAATACATTTTTCAAGTATTTTGGTGAGGGAAGATAAGATTGTTATAGGTCTAAAGTTATTCATGTCTTTTGAATTTTTTCCTTTGTGCAAAGGGATAATGTGTGACTTTTTCCAGAGAGAGAGGGAACATGGGATTCATGAAATGACATACTTATAAGGATTGAGACAGGATGGTCAATGCTGCTGGTTGCTATTTTTAGGTACTCGCTTGGAAGGTCATCGACTAAAGAAGAGCACAGTTTAAGTTTGTTTAAGAGCAGTTTTCTATAGGATGTGGGCACAGGTTTGAAGGTAAAAGTGGATGCAGTGATATGTGGTTGCTGGGCAGGGATGGGATTGGATGTTAAGGAAACCTTAGAGATGCTATACCATCTATAAAATCAGAGTTGAACTGTATTGCAATTTCAAGTGATGAGTTATCTGGACAAGGGTTTGGACTGAATTTTTGGTTGTAAGATTTCTTTAATGGATGTCCAATTTTTTTAAGGTTGTGTTTGGTATTATTCTGAAAGTTATTATAGTATAGTTTTTTTGTCTTCATTTCTTTGCATTTTAGTATGATGATCTTAATTTGGATCCATTTTTATTGAGAGTCTTAAATGATGAACAGGGAGAATAATTTTCCAGAGAAGAAGAAATGGAGACTTTCCTGAATAAACTCAAATTTCCTTAAACTAAATGATAAGCAACCTACAACAGTTATTAATTTATATAAGAAGAACAATTTCTAACAGTTATATTTAGTCTTAGTATAAAAAAAATCCTATAAGAGACCATCTTACTGAATTACATAGTTCAATCAGCAATTAAAACTCTTTAGATCTCAGTTGTACAGATGTGGTGCAGTTGTGCCTCCATCTTGGAATCTGCTTATACTGGTTATCAACGACAGACTAAACTCTGACATGTAACATGGAAGGCTGCGTATGCTGATTGTTGTTTCAAATCAACAGTATCTGCTTATCTGTTCTAACTAAACAACTGAATCTTTCATTATCTACCTGAAAGAGATTAAATAATTTGTATTATACCCAGGAATGTTAATTGCAGTGAGCAATGAATTTGTATTAACAACCACTGTACAACCAATAAGCTACTTTTAGTTTGTTTGAGCCTAATACAAAAAAAAATCCAGGCCCATAATAAGTGCAGAGGTCATGACCTTAGATAATTCACTACCTCATCTGCTGGAAGGAAATCACTACAGTCAAATGGCACCTTTTTAATATTACATAACGCAGAGCACAAGTCCAGAAATTGCACTCAACCCACTAAGACTCAGTAGTAAGAATCCAGTGATATTTCTGATTAGAGAATGTGAGGCTATTACAATTGTTAAAAGATGAAATGCTCAAGGGAACTAAAAGGAACTTCAAATTCCAAAAAAATGTTATACTAAAGAATCATACAGGGAAACTATCCCCACTCCGACCTGCCCAGCTGTGTTGTCCCTGGAAACTGGAACACTGTTATATGACCTTTTAGTAATATACTTAATATAAATGTACTTGTAAGGACTGATTTAATGGTTGTACAGAGAATGCTTTTTGGATGAAAGTTAAATTTAGCTTTTGATGACTGTACTACCATAAAACATGAATAAAATTGGTGAAACAATCAAGAATCAGTGCTATACAGGGAATGACATTACAGAAAATGTGTTTAATTCAGACCACACTGTAGTCAAAGAAATTTGCAAAGCCATGATCTGCCTTTTCAAACAAGAGTATCATCATACCTTATTAAATTATAATACCATAAAGGCATTGTTAAAAGGAAGATTGCCACCTGGGATACTAAACAAGTACAACAAGAGACGTTTAATACAAATTAAATCTAGGTTGTCACTTTTATTCCTGACTCTATAATCTCAAGACTGTGATTTAGATCAGTTACTCGGAGGACAACTTATTCATGTCAGCTGTGTGAGATACAGTCTAATTGATCCCCACTTTTATGTTGATTTACTGGACCTGAACAGACCGCAGGAGCAATTCATTAGGTAGGAAGTGGGCTTTTAATGTTAAGAAGAACAACATAAAACACATCAGAAGGAAAACAGCCATGCAGGATCATCGCCAAGTAGGTTAAGTGCTAAATAAGGTAGAAATAGATATCGAGAGTATGATTTACTGGACCTGAACAGACCGCAGGAGCAATTCATTAGGTAGGAAGTGGGCTTTTAATGTTAAGAAGAACAACATAAAACACATCAGAAGGAAAACAGCCATGCAGGATCATCGCCAAGTAGGTTAAGTGCTAAATAAGGTAGAAATAGATATCGAGAGTAATCATCATTTGAAAGAGGAATAATTCCAGCCCGAGAATTGCCACTAAGGGTAAGAAGATGCTGTAAGGTACAGGGAGAAGTAAAGATTCTGGAAAGAGGAAGGCATGTCAGGCTTGGTGATGCCTTACATGTAACTACGCCTATAGTTTGGGTCAACTTAGCCTGAAGAGGAATAAATAAACATTGCTGGCCAAATAACAATGATGGATTTACCCATGACGGACATGGATTACCCATGATGGTAAATCCTGAATGGGTATATTTCTATCAGAACTGGCAAGTCCGTGACCTGCCATTAGTTGCACACTAACTGTTAGGATTATTTATTTTAAGGAAGATATTTATTACCTTCTTAAAACAAATCCTTTGTAGAGAGAGAGAGAGACTTCATCCAGCTCTAGTGTGTCATATGCTGACACATTTCACTGCAGACATATTGATACACTTCTGTGAATGAGCATATTTCATTACATTCATACACATGCACAGTATTTTAGTACAGTTTAGCTTACTCCACTGATTGTATGTAATGTAAAGCACATTTTTCATTACTTTTCTGAAATTCCTATCAATTTAATTTTTAAACAGATGACCTGGTATTTAATTTTCTAGAATTCCATAGTTTAAACATAGAGGGTATGCTAGCACTTGTTGAATTAAGCAGAGAGTGCATGTCCCAGGATGACAGAAGAAGGCTACCTATGGACACTTCCAGTTCATAATTTCCAGCAATTTTTATTGCTTATACTCCAAGGTTTGCTTCTTTTGTAGTTCTACTTACTATATTGTTTTTAGTGTCTTGTTAGAATGTTGTTATTGGTTTCAGCTAGGTGACATGAGTGATGATAAAAGTGCATTACAGCTCCTTTCTTATTGTTGTGTTGCACTACAACATTGTTGCAACATGTTCCTTTTTGGTTTGTGTGGTCTGTCCTGCAGTTGTAAGGCATATGCAAGGAATTCCAATTACAGGTTCATGCTGTTTTAATGTTTTTGTTGACCTTAGTGGACTTTGAGAACTTTGGGCTTTTTGAGCTTCTTTCTGGAGTGTTTTGGAAGTTTGTTATATTTTCACATTTAAGCTGTGAAGCATGAAGGATATATATTTTTTTCATTATAGCACAATGCTTTCCAGTTATTGTAGTGAAAATTGTTGAGATGATATGTGGCACTGAATGTTGTGGTACTTAATATCCACTGTATTCTGTTTGAGTTCACTCTGAATACTTGCATGTTAAATAACATTTGAAATTAACTTGCATGTATGTTTTTTCTTTTTTACATAAAGAGTTTAAGGATTAATTAGGCTCTATAGTAAAGTGGAAGTGGTAAATGAAAATGAATGGCTGCAACTCAGTTTTACCATCACTCCTGACACCTAACCTAAGCCAATTTTTATTTCATTTTTCTTGAAAAGCCTTTGTATAATACAAGAAATAAGATTCATTAAAGAGTTACAAAGAAAGAGGGGGAAAGATTCCATAATAAGGGCATATTGGAGATCTTGCACCTGTACAGCCTAGAGAAAAGGAAACAACACCTACGCATACCAGAAACGATAGGTAAGGTTGGATTAAGTAATATGGAAAAGATATATGGCTAAGGAGGAGAAACATCTTAGCTATTGAAAGTAATAGGATAGAGCAGAAGTGATAAGGTACTACTCCATAGAAAGAGAGGCTGGCTACGAGAAATGGTAAGACGTGATCACTGATGCACTATGTAATAAAACTGACAAGACACCACAACAAAGAAAAGAATAAAACAAAGTAGAGCAAATACATTTACTTCTATAACGTTGTACTGAAAAGCAAAGATCAACCAGAAACATTGCAAGGCTATTTATTTACTTAAGGATTCCAGATACTGATATTGGTCAGAACCACAAGTCTTATAGAAGCCTAAGTGTGTGATTTTAAACCTGACTACAAACTGAGTATTACTGAACTGAACAGCACTGGTATTTCTGGGTGCACTTACTGATACTTTTGGAGTGCTGGCTGATTATTTTATAATGGTGTATCATTGCAAGAAGCAGACATCTGTCCTTGTAAAGCTTCTAGATACCAGTCAGATGCATTTCTGTGTTTATCTGATTACTAAGGCTCCTTGACCCAACACAGTCAGTCAGAAATGGCCACTAGATAACCACTGGATGTTGGAGCCCTTAGACCTAACACCCATCACGTTTCAAATGTATCTTCCATTTATGTAGGGTTTTTGGAGAAAGGGGCTGTGATAATGCTTCATAATTTGTAGGAGACAGTCCTTCCTAAGTGAAACTTGGTGACTAGAGGAGTGGGAGAAGTTCTGTTCCCCTGATATTCAGATAGCCTCTCTGTTTCTCAGAAAAGGAGCTTGGACATGCAGTAATGTCACTGTACTAGACATGCTCCAACCCATAATGCACTATGTTCAGCAACTTGTCATTCAGTGATGACGACTACTGCTTCTGATATCTACCATAGCGACAGTTCTCTGTCAGCATTCCCTCTCACATACACACCATCACACACAGACACACACACACACACACACACACACACACACACACACACACACACACACACACACGCACATGCACACATACACATACACACACAGACACACAGACACACACACACACACACCACACACATATACAGACACACACACACACACACACACACACACACACACACACACACACACACACACACAGACACAAACACACACATACGCACGCACGCATGAACACACACACTCACACACACACACACACACACACACACACACACACACACACACACACACACACACACACACACTGAAGTGTACACACTTGCTAATATGAGAGGTAGCCATCAGAAAATGAGTTCTCGCTTCCCACCATCTATCATGTAGTTACAGCCTACCCTCAAGGCTTACCAAAAGCAATGTAAACATTGTGCTTTTGTACTAGTGGGCCAAGAAGGGCCACATGCTTTAACTGGGCTGAACCAATTTTTTACACCTCTTAGTGAACAACAGTCTATAACTACTTCCAGATGATCAATAATTTAAATTTTCCAAACTTCAGGCTTGGATAATTCCTTTACAGCATTTGACAGGGATTGTTCCTTCTTGTACAACTTTGTTAAATTAATGTTCTGTGGGCTTAATTTATTTATTTATTTTTTATTTTATTTTATTTTATTTTACATTTGTTAACTGGGTTAGTCTGGCTGAGCTTTGGCTCATTTTCATCAGATACCCGGAGAAAAAAGCTCCTCAGGACTAGAAAACAGTTTATTAAATTTTAGTAACATAGTAGTAACAATCAGCTATAGGATCTTACAAGCAGAGACCTGGAGAGAAAAAAAAGCTCCTCAGGCCTAAATTCTTAAGTGTTGAAATTTGCTATTCTATAACAGTCTATTTCTTACTAGAAAGCTTCAATAATATGCAATCCAAAGGTTTCCCTGAGGGAGGAACAAAACAGGGAAAAATGCTAATGGAGCCACAATCAACAGACTCTTTTACTGTAAGTCAACAGTCATTTTACCCTGATGTTAATTCACAAACTGCAATGGTACCCATTCCTGGCAGATACATCACTGTACTGTTTGATGTAACTCAGTAGATCATCCGAATTTCAAGCTACCACACCCCCACACAACACCCTTCACTTATAAATATATATATATATATATATATATATATATATACACACACATATACATATATATATGAATCTAGGACGTTTGCTCGAATGAGCAAACATCCGAATCCATAACAACCGAACACACTTTAACAAAAGCACTTTTATTGAAAAAGCACTTTCTTTAAAGCATGTTGCAAAAAAAAAAAAAAAACACTGCATTAACGTTTTAGCAGGGGAGCTTTGCCCCCCTGCACCCCCCCACACACCCCCTACTTTAATATTCTCCCTCCGAGACCACACTACAGTGGGAAAAAGGGAATTTTCCCTTATCCGCACTGTAGTACTGCCTCGGCAACAGGCATACTTATGCAAAAGTGCTTCTTCTGTGAAAAGCACTTTCGCCTAAGTATGCCCGGTCATTTGGGTTTCAGACATTTGCTCATTCAAGCAAATGTCGTCTGAGACCATATATATATATATATATATATATATATATATATATATATATATATATATATATATATATATATATATATATATATATATATATATATATATGTATATATAGGTATGTGTGTGTGTGTGTGTGTGTGTGTGTGTGTGTGTGTATATACATATATATATATATATAGATAATATTATATATATATTAAATAAAAACACACGTGTGTGTATGTGTGTGTGTTTGTCTATACTAGGCAAAGCAATGTTTTCTTTATATAAATTCAGAACAAATGGCAAAATGTAATGTCTCTCCAAGTGTGCATGTTTTATGTATGTGTTCTACTTAATATATGTCTATTAATGTGAAAGTGTATCATCTGAAATGCCTTTTAGGTTTAGACAGATTTCTACCAAATAATTTGCACTTCAATATCTAAATATTTTTCTGCATATTTTCCTGTTGTATTCTGCATTTTACATAAAGGTGGATTTAGATTAAAAATGATGTTTCAGTTTATGTGGAAAATACACTTTGTATAAAGAAATACATAGGCTTCCCAGCTTATATTAGTTTTTTTTAGCCCTTCATTTTGTATGCATTATAATATATTATATTAAGTCAGTACTAAAGTATTACTTACACATCTTTTTTTCTCTTCTTTTCTCAAAGAATCTTCTGTGAAATATGTGCACAACAGATTTCTTTTGAACACTGAAGATTACAGTTTTGGCTTCACTCACTGAGGTTTAGACTCCAGTTTTTAGCTGAAAACATTTATTTATGTGACCATCTCCATGAATTTCCAGGGAAACAATGCTCTAGGTCTCCCTGCAGTATATAAACTGAGACTTTGTTAGAGTAACTTCACAGAAGGCTTGGTTGCAGGACGGGGTGGAACTGTTGTCCTCTGGTGCTATGGTTTCAGTACAAGCAGGTAAACTATCTTAAAGGAACAGTAGTACTTAATTTGTACTTATGAGAGTGCCATAAAGAACTTCTGCAATACACCTGAAACGTTTTGAGAGTATATTACCTGCACTAACTAAAAGTGCCATTGATATGTCACCAGTACAGAAAAAGTGGACACATTTATAGTTTTAACTTTGCTCTCGTATGTAGGCAGCAGAAAATTAATGTCCTCAAGTTTTGCAGCCTTTTGAAATACAATTGTGTGTTTTATTTTATCATTATTATTGTTGTTGTAATAGTTGTTACAGTCATGCATCACAGTATACCTTTACAGCATCCTGAGTAGATGACTGCATAATGCACACATCACACATTAATACATGATGGAAAACTTAACCTCTCGGAATAAATAAATGTTCTCAGCTTCACATAGTCATACAGTGAGCAATGCTCACCAAAACTCCCAGCCCTAGTTTATGAGATATCAGCAGCAATCTTATAACTATAAAAACGGAATTCTGGTCGATGAATTCCTTCAATCCACTGGTTCTTGCACAAGTTATATTTCACCTTTATTATATTTTAGAAGTGATAGTTTAAGCTGCAACCACTACCAGACTGAAGGATCATGCTGTGGAAAACCAAGGTTTTGTTTGTCCCTTTTAATTTCACTTCTGCTTTTTAGGGTTAATTGTACTATTGATGTTTAGTGTTATTGTGATCTGTTACCACTGAAGTTTATGATTCACGTTTGGTTAAAAATATTGTGACAATTAGTCTGTTGTATGTAGCATGCATGCAAAAATATGAAGCAACGATAATAGCAAGAGACATATGGTTGTAAAAGCAAGTCTGTTTATATTGAACTAGTGGATCTACCACTTAGTTCAGCCATGCTGTAACATCTTCAGCTTAATAATAACATCCATGTGTTAACAAGGGAGGCCATTTTCAGGCGTGACCTAGGAGCAATGCCTGGCTAATTGACTTCCTCAGTTTCACATATTAGGCAAATGAGGGCTAAGGGAATCAAACCCTGCATCAGTGGAACTGCAACTAACAGCTTTAACCCACTATGCCAACAGCTAGGGTCAGCTCTAAGTGCTGATGTCATAAGTCCTATATAAAGCTTTAAAATGAAACACTGAAGTATAATACATTTATATATAAAATAAAGTATTGCAAAATATGTGGATTTTTCTAAGCAGGTATACTTTGATTACAGGCTACTTAATAACATTGTGAAAACAATAAAATTCAACAAAAAATTATTTAAGATATAAATGATAAGTTATTTAAAAAAGCATTGCACTTTAAAATATATAATATGTTTAAATGTATCAGGAATTCTTTACAAATCACAAGAACAGTCCAGTAGCAACTGTAGACAAAAGGTATGAGCTGTAAATAACAGAATGTAGGGAATAACAGTTGAGTTAGATTGCCCACTGCCCACTGTTACCAGCTGTAATGTATGATGTCCCAAACAGCCTAGTCTGTGACCACATACAAAAGCAGCTACACCACATTTATGGCCAGGCTACTTCTAGTACATATTCAAACTCTGCAGCACTTTTCCAAAAAAATATAAACGATTCACAAAAATCTCTCAAAAGTCCTCCCAAGTGCAATCCTTAACCAAATCATGATAATACACTCAGAAAAAGACCAACACTCCTTACAGAAGGAACAGACTAGTGAGATTTTCAAAAGAAACATATAACATCTGAAACAAAGCTGGAGAAACAGTCATCAACAGAAAATGTAAGGCAGGAGGTTAGTAAGACTTTCAAGAACTGATATCTGAAAGTGCAGCATAGGACAACACTGCATAATTATACTAAGTTCAACACCTCAAAACACAGGACTGATGGTTACAGAGTTCAACACCTCAATCGGGTCTACTTCAGTAGACCGAAATACCACCTACCTGAAACCCAGATAACCGAGACGAAAAGGCAGAAAGTACGAGAACACCGATGTCCCAGAACACCAACTTACCACTCCAGGTAAGTAAACGCTTGGCCATCCTTAACAACAAGCAAAACTGACCAAAAGCAAACCCACCAATGTGGGGGGCTTCACCCCCCCAACTAAATATACCAACTCCGAGATCACACTACTGCAGGGTAAAAGGCAAAGTTTGACAGGATAGCCAAGCATTTACTTACCTGGAGTGGTGAGTCGATGTTCTGGGACATTGGTGTTCTCGTACTATTGGCCTTTTCGTCTCGGTTATCTGAATTTCAGGTAAGTGGTATTTCAGTATACTGAAGTAGACCCCTAAAAATCATAGAACTGATAGACCACATAGACTGCTTGTATAACATCTACTGGAAAAATGTCAGGAACAGAAGAAACAGTTTATGCAGCATAGCAAGCCAGTCAGAGCCAGAGCTCAAAACTTAGTTTGACATGCTATCTCCCTAATTTCAGTGCAAAATCTGGACAACTCACCAAAAAAAAAAAAAATAAAATACACTACACACACTTACAGTCCAGATGGAAAAACTTCAAGCAAAACTTTTGTATTTGTCCTAGATAGCCTGCTGCCATCATCTTGGGCCACTAAGGCTTAATGTGCGCTTCCATTATGACTGGTCGAGTTACAACTGTCTGAAATATTTACTCACCAGGCCCAACTGGTTGGAAAATCAACCCAATGGAAAAAAAAAAATAATATAAGCATTTATAGTAAGGGGGCAAGTCTCTGCACACTCCATGTAGGGGGCAAGCATCCCACACCTCTTGAACTTATATATAGTAATTACATTATCACGTAAACATGAAGATGGAAGAAATGTTGACCAAAAAAGGAATCACTGTTGATGAGAATTTAGACACCAGACAGTCAGTAAATTCCTTATGGAAAACAGAGATCCTGGAGCTTGGGTATACCATGCTGTGCTCCGCTGGTTATCGCCTTATCCAGTTTACATTTGGCAATCAGTAGGGAAGTCTCTAAGGTAGAGTACAGGGCATTTGTCAATGAAGGAAGAGTATAATATGTGGTTAGTAGCCCCCTGAAGTATATTGAGAGTGAGTTATTATATTTATGTGTAAAAGAATAACATCTTATCATAAAATAGCCACAGCTGTGAGTAAGTATGTCGCTGTTTGATGAGGAACAAGTTTGTCATATTATTTCTATATTTTATTTATTTAGTTTTGTTTACCTTAGGATTCTGGCTTGGTAGAGCTCATCTGTAGAAGAGACCCAGGGAGAAAGTCTCTGATACTGCTATAACAATATAATAAACAAGTCATCCCAAATGGGATGAAGAAAAACAAGTATTTAGAAAAGAACATGCCTTAGTAACAATTAAAATGAACAAGCAGAGCTGAAGTTATATTTATAAAGTTATTATATATACACAAGATGTGCATATAGAATTAAGAACAGCTGTCTATGTGGAAGAATTGCTTGGAAAAATGTTTTATTGATTTGCTATGTCAAAATAGTTTGGGACAAAGCAGAGAGGGGTGATGGCAGTGTGGGAAAAGTAAAAGACTAAAAAATGAAATGCAGTTAAGGGGAAGAAAAAAAATCAGAGAGCAACAGATTAGAAAAGAGAGCAGGAACCGTAAGGAAGGAAAATAAAAAAAAATGGAGTAACTCCACAGTAACAACCCCAGTTAGTAATTAAGTGCTGTAGCATGCGAAGCTTGAACACAGGTCAACTGCAAATGTCAGCGTGTTGCTCATTTTTGTCACTGCTGTACAAAAAGCAGATTCATTGTAACCATTGCAATGCTGCTGAATTTTCACAGTATGAGAGTTGCATGACACAGATAATTTACAAGTAGGCCTTTGATCCATGTCTGCACTGACTTGATTTTCTTAGCTTCTATTTCTGGTTACTCTTTGTATATATTAAAATGAGCTGTCTGCTGACAGACATTTCTACCTGTCTGTAGTTATTTATATAGAAGGCCACACCCTTTTCACAGGTACATCCTTCTTGTGACACTTGTGAAAATGACATGGGGTTCTCCTGACTGTTGTAGTTTTAAATAAGCCTGTGCAGACACATAGTCAAATTTAGAAGCCTACAGGCATGCTGATGCCTTAAAAATGTGAAATCCATATATTGTGCAGAAGGCAAAATAAGATGAAATACAGCCATGAGAATTCACTCAATAGCTAGTAATAACAAGCACATTTAACTGTTGGTTTAGTATTTTGCAAAGGATTATAACTGCAAATATTTGTAAATATCATTATGTCATGATCAGATAAAAACTGAGAGATTAGCTGTCCAATTAATATAAGCTATCATCTGCTAAGAACAGAAAGAATGTTTCAGTATTTAAACCAGCATACAATCTGAGTATATGTGTACCTTAAATCACATCAGATCAGATCATGTTACTATGATTATACATGTGAGAATACGTTCTCCGCAGGTTGTTATTTAAGACAAGCTGATTCATTTCTAATAATACTTGTTACATGAAGTTTCTTCCATACAATATTTATACACACACACACACACACACACACACACACACACACACACACACACACACATGTATTTCTACGTGCAGCCAAGGATAATACTAGCTATTTAAGAGACAAACATAGCATAACCATTGTAAGGCAATATATATAGGAAGAAAAGAAATCTGAGTTACACAGTTGTTTACTGTCACTTTGCAGGTGCTACCTAGGCAACTCTGTTTGATAAGGCTGCCCTATACCAGAAGGATTTTACAGACGCACAAAAGGAAATAGCTTTAAAGTACTTTAACCATTGAAAAACTTCTTAACATACCTTAAGAAGTTTACAACTCACTGTTTGTCATATGTCACATAAAATGTCAAGTTACTGGCTGTTGTAACTAATGCATCTATTTAGTCACATGCTCTGTATTGATTATGCAAGTCAGGTGGTATATAACGGGTGAATTCCTCAGGCCTGCTGTACTCTGAACCACACAGAACATAGGTAGATTTGAAATCTGACTGAAACCCAGGCATACTATAGATGCTAACCTTTTGTTGGATTTACAAACTGTATTTCAATATATGCTGCAATTGCTGAGATTTTTTATATTGTTTTTTTTTGTGTGTGGTAAGTCCCTTCATGAAAACGGTAGCATTTATGAATGGTATGCTACTGATTTCTCAAGTCAGAAAAGAGAGGAGGAACCTTTCTAAATAATGTGAGACAGTGAAAGTGAAATAGTCAAGAGGAGAAGGTTAACACCCACACTACACCTCAAGCAACACATAGCCCTTCTAAACCCACACCACCAACACCCACATATAGCAACACTAAATCCACATATGCAGAGGCCCTTAACTGTAACCTGCCCAAGCAACAAAGGCCTCTGAAGCTGAAACGCAAACAAACACCAATCACAACCAATGTGTCACATAGTTCACAACACCAGTGTGCCACCCAGCAACAGCCCCTAAGGCAAGACAATGTACCTAACACTTTAGTCATAGGTGACTCTATAGTCCGGCACACTGATGTCCCTCTCACCAGGTTGAATAAGGAGAAAATTACAGTCAGCTGCCTGTCGGGTGCCAGGATCCGCCACATAACGCATGCACTCAAGTCACTCCACAACAAGTACAAATATGACTCTGTCATTGTCCATGTTGGAGTGAATGACTTGAGACGTACCTCCCTGGACTACATGAAAAGAGACATGGAAGAGCTCTCGGATCATGTGGCCCAGGCAGGTATGACCCTAGCCCTGAGTAGCATCCTGCCTTCGCCCAGAATGATACCACAATATAAAGATAAAATGATTGACTTCAACAATTGGCTAAGCTTATGGTGTCATTCAAAGGGGATCAAGTATCTTTCTGCCTGGGATGACATGATTGACAGACCACGATGCTTTGCCAGAGATGGTCTGCACCTGTCGCCCCTGGGATTCAGGTTACTGGCTAAGGCTCTTGCCACCCCTATAGTGCCTTTTTTAGGCAAACTTCAAAGGACAAAACCACCAGCGTAACAGGTACAAGCATGCAAAATCTGAAGGTAATGCTACTCAATGCTAGAAGTCTAAACCTCAAAATGCACTCTCTTGAGGCACTCCTAAAAATGGAGAACATCGATATCTGTGCAGTAACTGAGACCTGGTTCAAGGCTCCAGAGAGCACCCCTGCAATACCAGGCTACAACTCTTACCACACTTTTCGCCACCAAACCAGGACCGAAACACTAAAGGTGGAGGAGTGTCAATATTCACCAAGGATATTCACACCACCAGGCTAGTTGGCCAACACAATGTGTCTGAAATTCTCCAAGTGCAACTAACACTAGGTAAGACTGCAATCCAAATTGTAGCTTGCTACAGATCCCCCACCATACCCCAAGATTCTCACTACACCTTTCTAAACATACTGGAAAATATTAAGATAGAACCAAACACCCTAATACTGGGTGATTTTAACTACCCTGCCATTAACTGGGAAAACTACTCATGTCCCAACACCTTTGTGCAACGGTTCTTGGAATTCATAAATTCCATCACCCTGGATCAACTAATCCATAGTCCTACCAGGGGCTCCAATATCCTAGACCTGGTCATTACCAACATGGGAAATCAATGCTCCATACCTATGGTCACCCCCTCGTTAGTCAGGTCTGACCATAAGCTAATCACCCTTAACATCCACATCCCACCCCCACCCCCCAGTAAAGAAACCACCATAAAAAACTTCTCCAAAGCCAACTTCATGCTACTCAAGTCAGAAGTGACAAACTTCATGACACCCATGCAGATGGGAACTGAAACTGCTGAATCCTACACTAAGGCACTGTACGAGCACATCCACTCATGCATGAATCGTGCCATCCCAAATAGAACCAAAATGCTCTCATCCAAAAAGGAAGCCAATCTGGTGGTCCCCTGCCATAAACAAACTTTATAACAAAAGGAAGAAACTTTTGCAGAAAAGAGGAAAATCCCAGGATGCAAAAAACTCCCTTACTAGCCTCAGTAAGAAACTGAGATGCCTCATAAAATCCTCCAAAGCTAGTTACGAAAATAAAATTGCCAAAGATTCCAAAGACAACCACAAAGCATTCTATAACTATGTCAAAAATCTAAATGGCAATGCTCAGATCTGCTCTGAGCTAAAACAGAATGGCATTAAATATACTGATCCAAAGGATATTGCCAATATCCTGGCAGATCGATTCAGTGCCAACTTCACCCCCCTCTCACCCCCTAAATGGCCCATCTCAATACCGGAAAATTGCCAAATTCCAGTAATAACGGCCACACAGGTACAAAACGCACTCTCTAAAGCCAAGAATACAGCATCCGTGGGACCAGATGACATCCCGGGCTGTGTACTACATGAACTACAATATAAACTGGCACCTCACCTAAGTGTCATGTTTAATCATAGCCTCACCTCAGGTTTCGTGCCCACTGAGTGGTGCAGAGCTACAGTTATCCCAATCCACAAGGGGGGATCCACCTTGGATCCCGGAAACTACCATCCCATCAGTCTGACAAGCCTTATCTGCAAGGCCATGGAGCGTATTATCATGGAACTTATAAACAAAGACATTGGCAACCTTCAAACACTGGACCCCACCCAGTTTGGGTTTGTGAAGGGCCGATCTTGTCTCCTGAACCTGATTGGCTTCTTTGAATCAGTCTCCAGAGCCATGGACAATGGTAAGGTGGTCCACACAGCCTATCTAGACCTTGCCAAGGCCTTTGACACCATTCCCCACTCTGGAATCATAGATAAACTTACTAAGTTGGGCATTAATCCCTATGTCACCCAATGGGTTGCTAAATGGCTTACTGATAGAACCCACACTATAAAAGTAGCTGACTCCAAATCCAGCTCCAGACAAGTGACAAGTGGAGTACCTCAGGGTTCAGTCCTGGGGCCGCTCTTGTTTGGCATCTACTTCTCTGAAGTACAGGTCAACACTAAGGGACTCTGGCTAACAAAGTTTGCAGATGACTGCAAACTGGGAGCCATTATTGAATCCCAAATGATGTGGATACTCTACAAAAGGGCCTTACAGAAACAGATGCTTGGTGCCAGAGCCATGGACTCAAGCTCAATGCCAAGAAATGTATTGTTATCCCCTTTGGGAAAAAACATGTATCCATGAATTACCATATAGGTGGCAGTACACTAAACACAGAAAGTGTGATAAGAGACTTGGGGACACAGGTGGACAGTGGTCTCACCTTCGATAACCACATCGCCACAACAGTCAGGAAATCCTTCTATGTGGCACACCTCATCACGAAGGGCTTTTCATCCAGAAAAAAGGAGGTCATTGTCCCACTGTACTCATCCCTCATTAGACCCATTATAGAATACAATGCCCCATTTGGTATGTACCTCTCAAGACATCTGCAACAACTGGAAAGGCCTCAGAAATACCTCACTAAAAGAATCACAGGCCTAAAGCAGATGCCCTACGCTGACCGCCTTAAAAAACTCCAGCTATACTCTGTCGCATATCGTCTACTCAGAGGCGATCTCTGCTTAACATACAAGGCCATGTCAAACCCAGAGCTGTTGGACATGCTACACTTAAAGAAATCCCAATCCCTCAGAGCTACACGCTCCAGGGATCTAAACCTTGTCATCACAATAAACAAAACATGCTGGAGGGATAGGTTCCTGACCCAGAGACTCCCCAGACTCTGGAATAGATTGCCCATACATGTCAAGCAGAGTGCCTCTTTGGACCTCTTCAAAAGGAACCTTGACGATTGGATGGGAGAAAGGAAATTCACCCCAGGGATCACGTCAGTCGCCCTGCTAGACAGGGGTCCAGGAAAGTAAATAATGTGGGAAGAAATAGCCAGGGAATTGTTATGGCTAGGCTTGTATAGGCCCTAGGGCTGATAGCCTAGTACCAACCTATGAACCTATGAAAAAGGAAAAAATGAAGCAGAAAAAAAAGAAATGGAGACAACCACAAAAATAAGCTAAACAAAAAGATGCAATAACATAACAGTTAGGCCCAGGCTAAAGGAATATAACACAAATAAATAAATAAATGGACATATTTTAAGATAAAGAGAGATCCCTCTATAGAGAAGGTAAAATGAAATTATGAAACAAAATATATTGCTTCAGTCAAAAATCAACCAACAGCAACACCTTCCTATACAATGAAAGCATGCACAGAAAGAATTCTACATAGGTAAATAAAGGTTATTTGACCTTAAAAGCATGGATAGGAAAAGTTGTTAATGTCATTATAAATTAAAGAAATGAAGGAATTGATGGAGAATTACATGAAAAATAAAAGTGAATTCTTTCACAAGTCTTCTGAAAAGTGAATAGAACAAAGAAATACAAGAGTGTTATGAATTTACAAAAACAAAAAATAAATAAAACATCACATTTAAATGTATGCTCAAGGAGCTAGAAATAAACTATCTACATCCCAGGTTACTGGAATACAACACAGAAGCTGTTTTCAGTCTGCCTCTGGCCATTTTGGTTTCCAGCTTTATGAATTTTGCTGTATCTCAAAGACCACACAGATATTTCCACATGTCAGTGTTATTACATAATGCTCAGTGTATGTCAGTTAAACAACAACATTCCAAATCTTGGCTCTGCCAAGTCTATCCATTTGGTGCTTTACTGTGTACTGATTCTATCTTTAACCCATACTCACAGCCCTCTGGGATAAGTGGTAGGTTCTGGATCATAGAGCAGCAGCTTGGTGTTGGTTGTTCAGAGTAAATATCCCTCTCAACTGCCACCTTTAATTTCCCATGTCTGTTCCCTCTTATTCAAAGAGCTATCAGGCTGATAGGACAACTAATGGATAAGGAGCTATAATAGTTTTTTATAGTGCCTTTAGCCATTCATCTGTTGTCATGACTAGGATATACATTAAGACAATGAAGCCATATTGTGTAAACTACTCATCAACAATAATCAAAGAAGCCCACAAATCCATTAACATGAAAAAAGTATAAATACAAATAAAAAAAAATTATTCGGGAGATGAGTGCTCCTGTTACCCACCTAATTTGGAAGTGTTGCCTCATACCCCTTTACTTATATGTACTAATTCAACAGTCATGCAGTCATAAAAAAGAAAATGACTACCAAAGTGAACAATGTTTCCTGCTCCCTATCTACAAAATGTATTTCAATTCAGAAAATGGTGCAGCCACACCTCAGCTACAGTTCAGTGAACACAGCAAGCATGCTTATTGCCTGCTCGTTCATATCCAGTCCCACTAAATGAATTTACACCAGGACAGACAATATGAATCCAGTGTAATTTGTTCATAAATCAAACTGTTAGCAATAATACTCTCTGTAACTGCAACACAGTGTACGTAGTTCAATGAAAAGGGGTTTGAATGAGATTAACCCCCCCCCCCCGACTATGAGGCACAGTTTCTTTTACATCCAGCATGGGCATCTCCATAATTTGTATCATGATTTAGGATGCATAAGTGAAAGTTTCAATAGGGAACTGTAGGTGGATCTTAAAGCATTTCAATGTGTGGACACAGTTACGTTAATAAATAATCAGGATAAATGAATGAACAAACATTCACATTTGGTTCCACGACTAGCTAAAAGGTAAAGAGATAAGGCTGACCTGTAAATTATGCATTCAGAGGTATAACCGATTTTGTTTGAATGTTATGCCAATTAGTACAACAAAGTACATCACTTCCCAGAATGTTTCCCCTCCAAGTGAAGACTTCACCCTACCCAAATGCTGCATGTTTCTGGAATGAATACTTTTTAGTAATGTTAATTCTGCTAAATGGTTTTAACTTGAGATCAAAACCCAGATTACAAAACTGATGGGAGGGGTCCTGAAGTTACAACAAATCAGTCAAGATCCCCTTAAAATTAAAAAAAAAACTTTAAGCTTAACAAATGCATACTCCATAATATGCAAAAAACACTGGTGCATTATTTACATTCTGAAGTTCCACAATATGCCAAGACTTTCACTGTTTACAAACATGACTGTCTTAATGGACTGCATCTTCTGGGTATGATGTATGTCGTTTGATATAAAATTAGTATATACAATCCGAGAAGAAACTATGTGACATGCATAGATCATACTCTACAAATTGATAGGAGTGGGCCATAACAACCTGTCTTTTTACAAGAAAAAACACCAGGTTATATGTCTGATCTTCCACTAGCCTAATATATTAAACTTTTTGAAGAAAACTTTGAGACAATGTTGAGAATGAGAGAAAGTTTGGCCTCTTTGTGCATACTAACCCAACTTTCTCAAAAAATACAGCTAACACTGCACCTAGGTCAATAAGTTGTGGGGAATTGTTTTTGGGCACAGTGAATTTAAGGTCTAGAAATGCAACTATTCCATGACATACAGATTTTATCATACCCAGGGTGGAATCTGTGCCTTACATGGTCCACTTAAAATTAAGCAAGATGTGTAAATATTGGAATCTAACCAAAGATGGTTGATTGAGGCTAGTGAAGAATGTGGAGAAATTAATGTTCCAAAAGATTGAAATACCTAAATACATACCACATAGAGTAGACAAAACATGATGATGTGATAATAACATGGAAATATTCTAAAGCAGTGTACAAAAAAGAAAAAAACAACAAATAAATGCTGTTCAGTCACAATGTGATTTAAGGGACAAAGATACTAACTTGTCAATATCTAGACTAAAACATTGAACAGATAATAGTGTGGCTGGAAGTTGGAATGGGCTGCTGTAATAGGTAAGGAAACAGAATTTCCTAATTGGGATTAAGAGGTCTGCCTGAGACTAATAACCTTACCTTATGGGTCTATGCCAGCTGTTATGCACAACACCATGCAGCGCTCAAGAAGTGGAAATCTGTCTTCTTTTCTGCCTTAAACCAATTACTCTTATTGTCTGTAAGATTTTAAAAAATGGAAAATAGATTTTAATGGAAAATTGGGTTGCTCACTCAGTTAACTCCTTGTAATACAGCATCATTACCAAGGACTACTTACAAAGGGTCAACATATGGTCAGTAGCTTCATGTCACTCAGTTTCCTATCAAGTAATGGTAACATCCTGATTCTGTTTCTTCTTTATAAACTGCTTCACTGTATCCTCAAAGATTTCTGGGTTTTTCATTGCCTTGATTGTGCATGTCATGTGATCTGATCCAGGTAGCTTTACCTTTACATAGTACCTGAAATTAATACTCCATCATTACCACCTCATAACTCACACATTGTCACATATCTTCAGGCATGAGGTCTTACAGTCCCTCAGACTATTTCTTTCCTCCTTTTTTCCGTATGGTCTATGTGTGTTTCACTGAGCAAGTTCATCAAGGAATGTTCCTTTTGTCCGCAGATCCAATCTTGATGTCATCTACCATGGAACTTTAGGTGGCATATTAGTATCCATACTAGGAAGTGACGATCATCAAAACTGCAGTTCCGTAAGTAAGGAAACTATGTGAGATATTAATAAGTTCAGAAGAAAAATGCTGTTATCTCCTGTTACTCTGTCAACTGACGATATCAAGCAGAAGATTAGTAGTAAATCATAAAAGTTGTAATTACTAGTAAATCATGAAAGTGTTAATCATCAGTACTTGTTCTACATACTTCACTACTCATTTTTTCATTTTTTTCCCATGAATCTTATACCAAATCCAAAACTGTTATCCATATACATTAAAAATTACTTTATCATACAAGTATATCTACTGGCTTAAGTACTTCCATCCACAATGATTAGACTAAA
>NC_056750.1:306851904-306941904 GCF_019279795.1 Protopterus annectens
TCTTCAACATCATTATGAAGATCATTATACATTAATAAAGAAAAGCTACTTTCAAATATAAACACTATACTACAAAGCAGCTGCACTATACATGCAGTCAGGAACAGGACTGAGAAAAGGTTGGTAATGTTAGACAGAGAATACCTGCTTCTGTAAAGGCATCGATACTAAATCATATCTGGTTTCCCTACTTTCTCTCTGCCACGAGCTTCTGTTTTTTTTTCTCTGATAAAGTGTTGTCAGTAGAAATAAAACTTGCATCTTTAACAAGTATTACGGGAACAGGTCACACCTGACATTGTGCACATGACTAGGACATACTAAATGACTTCAGCTCATCAGAAGTTATCCTTCGGATAACAGTTCTTTCTCTGCAGTAAATGCAGTGGAATACTTTCTATCCTATAATCTGATCAGTTTTTGTAAGAGGACCCAGCCTTTACTTTCATGAAGCAATTAGAATTATCACTGTCATCTGAAAAGGTGGTAGGGGGGAGGTCAAGAAAGGCAGGCCCTTCTTTCCTAAGAACAACATTCTCAATAAGTTTCATAGTCAATTTACATGAACCTCCAGTGTCTTAAAGCTTGTATACTTCCTCAACCACCAGAAGGAGTCAGTGAGTTATCAAAACAACCATCCTTGTGGCTGTCCTGTTTCCACTGCAGCTACTACTGTAATAATAAGAGCTATGAACTAACTACTCAAGGCAATACCTCTCAACTGTACAGTTTTTCAAAGAATGTCCAGATTTTTGCCTCATATTTTTGCTCTGTTTCTCATAAAATTGTGGTTTTCTGGCAAATCACTGACAAATCATTAAGGGTTGAAGTCAGAAAATAATGACTGGTAGTTGAGTTTCAGACTTAATACTCTTCCAAAAATACATGCTAATGCAAACCCTGTTATTCTATCAACTTTCTAAGCTTGCAAGAGCAGTATTTAAAAAGTGTCTCTACTTTTGAACCTTTGTTCCCCCCATTATTTATGGCTTTGTCCAGATTTCTTGCTCTAAGAAGTTGAGAGCTGTGTCAGGGCTCTGCTTTTTTGACTACAGTTATTTTGTCTTTTCTGCTGCAAACTTGTGAACTCTGTCCCTCAGTCTTCAGACTTTGGTCTGGCCCAGTCTTGAAGCCAAATCTGTTAAATCATTTAATTTCCATGCTCACAACTCATGTAAGTCCTTTAACCAAGCTTAATCCTAATGTAAGCATTTTGATAACAGTAAGATAAGCTGATAAATAATCATTTTAAAAAACATGCTTCAAGATGTACAGCTAAGCAGCGCTTGCATACCCCAGCATCTAAACAAGTACATTTCTTCCTGCTCAGCTTGTCTTACAGAATGCATTGTTTCCCAGAATTCTTCACATTAGTGAGTCTTACATAATGCTTTGTTTCCCAGAATTCTTCACAACAGTGTACTGTATAAAACTTTTCTGGGACAATAGCTCTTATGTCATTCTGTACACATACTGCAGTACAGCAAATATTTACTTTTACCTGATCCAGCTTCCATTTAAATGGTGGAATGCCATTTAATAAATATGACTCAGTTGTCCACATCATAATGTATTCAAACATACTTAAATATTGCTTGGCTGAATGTAAGTCATCAGTTTTCAGAGATTTTTAGTATGTCATCTCCCTGTTTCAATTAAATAAAAATGATCTCCTATGTGGGGACCAGACATACAGATGCTAAGATATCTATGGTTAGCAGAAGGTCACAGATGAATTACAGTGAGAGTTATGACATCTGTTTGTTAAGAACACTGCCCTTACCAGTACACCATATCATATGTTAAACTGATCCAAACCAGAAGAAAGACCTGATCACTCAGGTGATCTCATTACTTTAATAGACCACTGCAAGACTGATAAACTTAACACAGTATATGTAGATATCTTGGCTCACATTTACTGATTAAACAAAGTTCACGCCATTTCATTAAGAAGCGACTTTTTTATTTTAGTGATGAACACACACACACACACACACACACACACACACACACACACACACACACACACACACACACACTCACACACAGAAATATATATATATATATATATATATATATATATATATATATATATACATATATGGGATCTGTACAGATGCTCAAATGCATCTTTCATCGAATCCCAATTTGGTGAGCATACTTGCGCGAAAGTGCTGTTCACCGAAGCAGCACTTTCACGTAAGTATGCTTGTTGTTCTGGTCGTACTACGGTGTGGTAAGGAAAATTCCCTTTTCCCCACTGTAGTGCAACCTCGGAGTGAGAATATTAAAGTAGGGGGTGGGGGGCACAGCTCCCCCACATCGGGAGGTGCGGCGGGGCTTGTCCCCCTGCATTCAAGTAGATTTTGTGTTTTTTTTTTTTTTTTTTTTTTTTAACAAACTTTAATGAAAGCACTTTTTCAATGAATGCGCTTTCGTTAAAGTGTGTTCGGTGGTAATGGATTCAGGCTTTTGATCTTTCGATCAAAAGTCCTAGATCCACATAAATATATACATCACTTCTATACAGAGACTCCATAACTTATTTTTTTTCATATAATCATTACAGATTTATAACATAACCTCCTGTGAGCAATATGCATAATTATTACAGCAAACTTCTTTGCCTTGTCATATTTGTAAACAACTCTGTCACTTTGCTACAGCCTCATCAAAGTGTTGCATGTAATGTTACTTATACTTTTTGCACAAAGTGACAAATGCTTTTTTGTTTATATCTGTGCAAAATATAAAATAATCATGTTCAATGTGTATGCATTTGTTTTACATGCTTTTTTGTATTTGATACCTCTGGGCAGGCCATTCCTGAAAAAGAGTTCTCAGACAAGCCAACCCACCCGGTTAGTAAAAATTGGATAAATTAAAAGTAATATAAATAAATGCCCACAATAACAAAGCAAGTTGAAATTGACACACAGGTAATTTGTTCTGTTATAAAAATGGGGCAATATACATGTGGCATCTACAACATGTGCTATACTTTTCATGTATCCATGCAGCTCATGTGTTCCATTACATAATGCTGAAGAGAGGAGGATTTAATTTCATATACCAACATACAATATCCATTCTAAACACACAGCTTCTCAAAGAACATGATGATCTGCCAGCAATTAAACACCTTCCTTGTTGATCCACCATGGTACTCACATTTTGGGAACTAGCATATGTCTCAATGCATACCTCTGTATTTTGGGGTTATCCCCTGATGGGACTACTATCACAGTGTTGTCTGATGTCACAAGACCCTGTAATAATCCTGTGCATTCAGTGATGATTTCCTGCAATACTGTAATCTAAAGCAATCTTTATACTGCTATAACAATAAATGCAAGGTCACACTGATAGAATTATAACCACCCCCTATACTGCAGCAGTCACATGTCTAGCTGCGTCCAGCACTGCAGTGACCACAGAATACAGTGTATTCTGCATATCACATTTTTAAGATCCCAGTACTGATATATACCTTTGCTAGTACCAACTCTCCAAACGTATCAGTCACTCTGTCATTAGGGACAAGCAAAATTGCTTCACATCACACACATACACAAGTGCATGGAACTTGCCATACAAAACAGAACCAAGATGCTCACCCCCCAAAAAAGGGAGCCAATCTGGTGGTCCCCAACCATAAACAAACTCTACAACAGAAGGAAAAAACTGCTGCAGAAAAGGGTGAAGTCGCAAGAATGGAAAAACTCCCTTGTCAGCCTCAGCAAAAAACTGAGATCCCTCATCAAATCTTTTAAAGCTAGCTATGAAAACAAAATTACTGCAGATTTTAAAGACAACCACAAGTTATGTCAGGAATCTACATGGCAATACTCAGATCTGCTTTGAGTTACAGCACAATGGAAATACATATACAGAACCAACTGATATTGCCAACATATTGGCTGACAGGTTCAGTGTGAACTTTACCCCCCTTTCACCCCCTAAAGAGCCTATCACAATACCTGAGGAATGCCAAGTCCCTATTATCATGACTACACAGGTAAAAAATGCACTGTCCAAAGCCAAGAATACAGCTTCCATAGGACCTGATAATATCCCTGGCTGTGTTCTACATGAATTACAAAGTGAACTGGCACTACACCTGAGTACCCTGTTCAATCACTGGGTCAATTCAGGCTTTGTTTCTACCGAATGGCACATTGCTGCAGTCATCCCACTCCACAAAGGGGGAGCGATTACAGACCCTGGGAACTACCATCCCACTAGCCTGATGAGTCTGATATGTAAGGCTATGGAGTGCACCAACTTGGACTTTATAAATAAGGACATAGGGAATCTCCAAACTCTGGACCCCACACAGTTTGCATTTGTGAAAGGTAGATCATGCCTGCTCAACTGATAGACTTCTTCAAGTCTGTCACCAGAACTGTGGATGAGGGCAAGGTAGTTCACACAGCCTACCTAGATCTTGCCAAGGCCTTCGACACCATCCCTCACTCAGGAATCATAGATAGACTCACTAAACTAAGCATAAACCCCTATGTCATAGGATGGGTTGCCAACTGGCTCACTGTTAGAACCCACACTGTGAAAGTAGCGGACTCCAAATCTGACTACCAACCAGTTACAAGTGGTGTCCCACAGGGATCCATCCTAGATCCTCTCCTGTTTGGCATCTACTTCTCTGAAGTTCAAGCCAACACAAAGGGTCTCTGGCTGACCAAGTTCACAGATTATGCAAACTGGGAGCCATTATTGATTCTCCAACTGATGTAGATATTTTAAAAAAAGGCCTCACTGACACCAATGACTGGTGCCAGAACCATGGTCTTAAGCTCAATGCCAAAAAGTGCATTGTCATTCCCTTTGGGAAAAATTTGGTTCCCATGAACTACCACATAGGTGGTAGTCCACTAATCTCTGAAGGTGTGATAAGAGACCTGAGGACACAGGTTGACAGTAACCTCTCCTTTGATAACAACATTGCCACTGCAGTCAAAAAGTCCTTCTATGTGGCACATCTCATTACAAAAGGTTTGTCATCCAGGAAGAAAGAGGTCATAATCCCTCTCTTCTCGTCCCTCATTAGACCTATTGTAGAATACAATGCTTCATTTGGTATGTACCTCACTAGACACCTACAACAACTGGAAAGGCCACAAAAATACCTCACTAAGAGGATCTTAGGCCTTAAACTCATGCCTTATATGGACAGACTCAAAAAACTCCAGCTATACTCTGTCTCTTATCGCCTACTTAGAGGCGATCTCTGCTTGACCTACAAAGCCATGTCTGACCCAGAGCTGATAGATATGCTATACCTAAAGAAATCCCAATCCCAACATGCCACACGCTCCAGGGACCTAAACCTCATTACCACAATAAACAGAACATGCTGGAGGGACAGGTTCCTAACCCAGAGACTTCCCATACTCTGGAACAAACTTCCCATTCACGTCAAGCAGAGCACTTCACTGGCCCTCTTTAAGAGAAATCTTGATAGGTGGATGGGCAATAGGAAGTTCAACCCAGGGATCACTTCAGTGGCCTTGCTTGACAGGGGTACTGGAAACTAACTTTGGGCGGCATGATGCCAAGGAATCTTCTTGGGCTAGGCTTATATAGGCTCTAGGCCATTAGCCTAGTACACAGCTATGAACCTATGAGTTGGTGCTGCAAAAACAAATATCCCAAAATTGCTCCCTTAAAAGCAAATGGTTTCTGAAGTACTCAGCTATATAGGCAGCATTTTTCAGTGTTCTTAAGTTGTATACCCACTCCACTGTTATGCGCGATCTGTCCAGTAAGCAACACTGACTGCTGACACAGCAGTGATATGACCATAAGAGTGGCAATAAAACACACAATTCTCACAGAATCTGAAAATGTGCTAATGATCAGAGATATATCCACAAAGATGATTATATGATTTATGTGTTATTTCTAACCCTGTAGAAAGAACATTTTTACATTTAAGCAACTCTATACATTTCACATAAGTTAAACTATACACATCTCTTTTCCTTACTTAAATTTTAATGTGTAAAAAGATATTTACAAACCTACCTTTACTACGGCATCATGGGAGATGTAAATTTTACTTACAAAAACTCTAAATGTTTTAGCAATCTTCCTCATAGCTACACAACACACAGATTTTTAATAATGCATTCACAAGGGAAAAAAGACTTCAATGGGTATTAACACATAGCTTGGTCTCAGCATTAGCCCTTAGCAGACTGTAAGTAGGTTTATAGGTTCATAGGATGATATTAGGCTATTGGCCCGTAGGCCCTTATAAGCCTAGCTAAGAATTTCACCCATGTTCCTACAAAGTCAGCACCTGTTTTCCCTATTCAGCAGGGACACAGGTGGGATCCCAGGGGTATATTTTCTGTTTCCCATTCAGTCATTCAAGTTCCTCTTAAAGAGCACTAGTGAGGTACTCTGCTTGACATGAAGAGGAAGTCTATTCCACAGATGGGGGTGTTGTTGGGATGCAAATCTATCCCGCCAACAAGTTCTATTAATGTCACAGACCAGGTTGAGACCTTGCGTGCAAGTTGCATGAGTAGAGTTTGACTTACGGAAATGCAGCAACTCCATCAAGGCTGAGTCTAAAATGGCCTTGTATGCCAGACACAGGTCACCTCTGAGCAGTCTGTACGAGACTGAGTAGAGGGACAGGGCTTGTAGCCTATCTGTATAGGATAGGTGTTTGAGACCATGGATTTTCCTGGTCAGGAACCTCTGCGGTCTCTCCAACTGCTGCATGTACTTGGCTAGGTACATGCTGAAGGGGGCACTGTACTTGATAATGGGTCTGATAAGGGAGGAGTACATGGATGTTATGATCTCCTTGCTCCTGGGTGAAATACCCTTACTTATGAGGTGGCCCATGTAGAAAGTAATCCATAAAACGCAGGCAACATGGTGGTCAAAAATCAGGTTGCTATCAACCTGGGTGCCCAAGTCCCTCACTACTGATTGCATGCTTAGTACATTGTTATTAATGTGATAATTAGTGGGGACACCATTTTCCCCAAAGGGGATAATGATGCATTTCTTAGCATTCAGTATGAGGCCATGCTCCTGGCACCAGTCATTAGTTTGGTTAAAGCCCTCTTGGAGGATGTTCACATCACTAGGGGCATTTATGACAGTGCCCAACTTGCAGTCATCTGCAAATCTGGTCAGTCACAGACCATTGGTTTTGGCTTGCAACTCAGAAAAGTATATCCCAAACAGTAGAGGCCCCAAGACTGATCCTTGAGGTACGCCGCTTGTTAAGGGTCTACTACAAGAGGAGGCTTCCCCTATTTTGACCAAGTGGGTTCTATCAGTGACCCAGTTAGCTACCCACCTGGTAACATACAGGTTGATGCCTAGCTGGGAGAGTTTATCTATTATGCTCAAGTGAGGAATACTCTCGAAGGCTGTGGCTAGGTCAAGGAAGGTGGTGTGCACTGTCTTGCCCTCATCCATGGCTTTAGTGACTGTTTCAAAGAAGGCGACCAAGTTTAACATGCATGATCTCCCTTTTACAAAACCAAACTGTGTGGGATCAAGTGTTTGGAGGTTGCTAATGTTCTTGTTTATAAAGTCCATGATAATGCATTCCATGGCCTTGCAGATCAGGCTAGTTAGGCTGATTGGCCTATAATTGCCTGGCTCGGTGGACACTCCACCTTTGTGCAGAGGGATGACAGTGGCTGTCCTCCATTCTTCTGGGATGAAGCCGGTGCACAAGATTTGGTTGAATAGGGTGCCTAGTGGTGCTGAGAGCTCTTGCCTTAGTTCATGTAGGACACAGCCAGGGATGTTGTCGGGTCCCATGGAGGCTATATTTTTGCCTTTGAGAGGGCATTAATAACCTGCTCCCTGATGATGAGGGGAGGGGGGCAGGTGGTGGGGATGTCCTGGTTTACTTACAGGGGGGGATGGGGGGGTGAGGTTTTCACTGAACTTGCCTGCCATCATTGTGGCTATATCTATGGCATTTGTGTATGTGGTATTCTTGACCACCAATTCACAGCAGATTTTGGAGTCACCTTTGAGATTGCGAACATATGCGAAGAAGGCCTTGTGATTGTCCTTAGTACATGTGGCCAATTTGGACTCAAAGTTAGCATTAGAGGATTTCACCAGTGACCTTACTTGCTTGTTCAGACAAAGGAGAGATTGCATCCAACTTGGCACCTGCTCCTTCTTGGTCCTGGACAGCATTTTTTTCCTTTTATTATAGAGTCTGTTTATTGCTGATGTCCACCAGACAGGTTTACTCTTCCTTGAGGAACATGATTTGGTCCTGTCAGGTATTGCTGAATCCATGCAGCTTATAGGTGCTCATATAGTTTTTTGGTTTAGGGTTGGACATTAGTGCTTGATTCAACTGAAGGGATGGTGGCTGTGAAGCTGCTTATACCTGCTCTCAGGAGGTTGTAGTCAGCTTTAGAAAAGTTTTTTTGTTTAACCCTGGTGGGGGGGGGGGTCAGGGGAGATGGTGACTTTGAAAGTGATTGCTTTGTAGTCGGATCTTACCAAGGCGGATGACACTGTAGGGGTGCTAGAGTGGCTACTCATGTTAGGTAGCACCAGGTCCAGGATATTTTCACCTCTTGTGGGGTGTCAACCAGATGATCCAATGCATTGGCATTGATGAAGTTGAGGAATCTCTAGGCATTCATGTTTGAGCTAGAATGGGTCTTCTACTCTATGGTTGGGTAGTAAAAGTTACCCAGGATCTGGGTAGAGGGTTGAATCTTAATGGATTCAAGTAAGACCAAATAGGTGGTGTAGGCCTCCTGAGTCATGGTCGGGTGTCTGTAGCTAGCTATGATTTGAATAGGTGTTTTGTCAATAGTTAACTGCACCTGGAGTGTCTCCTGTGTGTCATACTGTTTGACCAGCCTGGAGGTGTGTACGCACCTGGAGTGTCTCCTGTGTGTCATACTGTTTGACCAGCCTGGAGGTGTGTATGTCTTTGATAAATATTGAAACTCCATCTCCTTTGGCTCTGTAGTCCTCTGTTAGGGTCTAAAAGTATAGTAGGAAAACTAACCTGGTAAGGCTGAGGTGCTCTCCTTAGCTTTGAACCAGGTTTCAGTGACTACAAAAATGTCAGCATCACCCAGGGCGAGGAATGCTTGCAATGAGTGCAGTTTCATGTTAAGACTCCTAGAGTTTAGTAGCATGACCTTTATTTTCACGTTGGTAATTTTGTCCTCATGACTTTGCCTAAAAAAGGCACTATGGGGGAGGCAAGAGCCCTTGCCAGAATCCTGAAGTCCAGGGGAGACAGATGAAGGCTTCTCTGGCAAAGCATCGTGGTCTGTCAATCATGTCCTCCCAGGCTGTCAGGTACTGGATCCCCTTGGAATGACACCAGACACTAAGCCAATTGTTAAAGTCAATCATTCTCTGTTTGTACTGAGGCATCATTCTGGGTGACAGTAGGATGCTGCTTAAAGCTAGGGACATACCTGCCTGGGACACATATTCAGTGAGCTCAATCATGTCTCTCTTCATATAGTCCAGAGAGGTGTGTCTCAAGTCATTCAAACATGGACTATGACAAAGTCATAACAGGACCTGTTGTTGAGAGACGTGAGTGCATGATGTGTTGGATTCTAGCACCTGACAAGCAACTTACTATGACTTCCCCCTTATCTAGCCTGGTGAGGGGCACATCTGTGTGTCTCACGATAGAGTCTCCTATGACTAGTATGTTGGGTTTGTGGCTGGGCCTTAGAGGCTGTGAGACACAGGCATGTGTACTATGTGTAGTGCTTGGTGCGGTGGCTTGTGATGTGTGTACGTATGTTTTTGCCTCGGACGTCTCTTTTGTTTAGTTATGTTTTTGTTGAGAACCTCCACATATGTAGGAATGTACTGTACAGGTGTGGGTGGTGTTAGAGGTGTGGTGCTTGTGCAGACAACCTTCTCAGTGCCAGATGTACTGGCTTGTGTTTGAGACAGCAAGGACTCTAGGTTCTTAATGCAATTGCATCTCTCACATATTGTGTTCCTAGGTGGTAGAAGAAGAGCGTTGTTCATGTACATGAAGCAGTTGCTACACTGTCTCAGGATGCCCATATCAACAAGAGTAGCAGGAGAAACCACAGGGAATTGTCCGTCCATGGTTGTCAGAATCTGTGGAAGAGAGGTAAAGGATAGTAGAGTGAGTACTATCAGAATAGAGTACCTATAGGTATGAGTAGGGCTGGATAAAATTACAGTAGTTGCAAGGGAGGGTGTCAGTTACACAGGAGTGCTGGTAAGGGAAAAAATGCAACTGAGATACCTCGCAACGGGTTAAAACAGTGCAGCGGCAGTTCGCAAAGAAGCAAACAAATGCAACATCCTGCAAACACAGGGTATAAATTCCAGAAAAGATGGAAAACTCTAGAAGCTCAAATTACTACCCAATCCTGCTAGCCCCTGCTCTTTCAACCAATCACCCATGCTAGAGAAGGTCAGGCAACCCTGTTGCTCTCATTAACAGAGAAAACAAGACACTACCAGCAGATGATGGCTGCCAGAAACACAGGAAACTCAACAACCAAAACAACCAGGCCTGGATAACAGCAGGCCTCTATCCAGACTATGCTACCTGACTAGAACACAGAAACACAAAAAAATGCACAGAAAAGCACAGACAGAGCACTCACAAACAGAAAATACAACTCTCAGTATGAAAAAACAGTTTACAGTTAAGTAATTCAATAAAAATGCAATTACAGTAATGGAACACTATCAGTGAAAATACAATTAAAACAGTATAAAACAGTACAAAATGCAGTGAAACAGTAAAAAAAGCTTTATAACAGTGCAAAGTGTAGTAGAATAGCTGTATAGCACAACTATAAGCGTTAAGAAGTGCAATTCAATGAAATAAAAGTAAGAAAAAACGTATTCTGCTGTTGGAGCCTCACGGATTTTCTGCTTTGTTGCACAAAGCTTTGTTGCAGTGATGAATCACCACTGCTCAGCCTGCTAAAAAAAATATATCCTAAAACATTCATCTTAGCAACCAAACTCAAAGTAATTAACATCAGAGGTATGATACCATAAAGTAGTAGAAGCATACATTCATATAGGGGAAACAATGAAAAAATACAGAAAATGTGAACAAAGATAGTGACAAAATTCCCATTATTTAGGAATAATATGTTCATGAGGTCATAATAAGAATGAAACATGTCCATTTCTGGTGGTATCTGTTCTGATGGTCTGACTACATTACTAACACCAGTATCTTATTGTGCATTATTAAGACAGTATGCTGAAATATTTCTGTTTCTAGGAGAATGTAATCATGTCATCTGTTTCTTTGTCTATATAATGTATACTTCATAAGAAAAATACGTATCTCCTGTGATGCCTTGAAAAAAAGGTTATCTGTAAGTGCATTTGTGTATATTTCTGTGCTTTGCAATGATTTTCTGCCTCAGTTCTCCGAACTGTGTTTTTTTTTACATATACAGGCATAATCTCTTAGCTATAATAGCATTTTGTTATATGCTAGGTAGGGATCACACAGAAAAAAATAAAGTTTTGTTAAACAATTTATAAAAGAAAAAAGTGCATTTTTGTTGGAGCAGTTCCTGTTGATTAAGTCAGTATCAATAACAGGATACAATTATGCTATAAAACACAGAAAAATCAAAATATTTCCATATTACAGACAATATTTTCTGAAATGAAGCTTCTGCTTTTAGTAGCAAAGATGACTGGATCTACTTGGATTTAGGATGGATGGAGTAAGTCCATGCATTCTTTGGAAACATTATGTCTGGACCTGTGAATATTAATGTGGGTTCACTACAAGACATGATGCAAAAAAAAAAAATAATAAACATATGTTTATATCCTTACATTTTATATATATATATTTATATATATATATATATATATATATATATGTAGGTTTACTATTGGCATTCCAAATCCGCTTTGGTCGACTGTTTAGAATGTTGGCCCGAAATGCTGAATCCGGAATGCCGAAAAGTAAACTAAGGCAAAACTGAATACATCAACAAATGTTGTTTGATGTAGTCAACACAGCAGGAGGTGACATCAGTCACCCATGCTATGCACATTAACGTACCATTACACCCTACAGTCAACAGTATGTTAATGCTACTATTTTGTAGGGGGAAAATACACCCCCCTGCACTCTCACCCCTGCACATTAAATATACCAACTCCTAGATTGGTCTACAGTCAGGAAATGGGTTAATTCCCTGTTCCCCACTGAACAGCGATGCCGCAGCACATCGAAACAGGAATTATTGAGTGCAACACATCACTTGATCATTAGAAATCGATCAATTTTGGTTCGTATAACTGCCGTTTTGGAAACAGTGATTCGAGCATGTGTCACTTGATACACTGTACTTTGTGAAAGTAATGGTCATATATATATAATATATCTATATATATATATATATATATATATATATATATATATATATATATATGGATTCACTTCATAACATTGAAACTTCAAAATACTGAAACTCAAAATACTGAAACCAAAATACTGAAAGCTCAAAATACTGAATACTCAAAATACTGAAACTCAAAATACTGAAAACACATATTATGCATAAACTCAGCTTAAACAACATAAATCATAACAATTTCTACCAAATATATGCAGGGGGGCAAGCTCCCCTGCACCCCCATGTGGGGGGCTGCACCCCCCACACCCCCTGCTAATTAAATATATCAACTCCAAGATTGCACATAGTGTAGTTAAGTGCAATCTTGGAGTAGATATATATAATTAGCAGGGGTGTGGTGGGTGCAGGAGGCTTGCCCCCCTGCATATATTTGGTAGAAATTGCTATGATTTATGTTGTTTAAGCTGAGTTTACGCATAATATGTGTTTTCAGTATTTTGAGTTTCAGTATTTTGGTCTTCAGTATTATGAAGTTTTGTCATTTTCAGTATTTTGAAGTTTCAGTGTTATGAAGTGAATCCATATATATATATATATATATATATATATATATATGTGTGTGTGTGTGTGTGTGTGTGTGTGTGTGTGTGTGTGTGTGTGTGTGTGTGTGTGTGTGTGTGTGTATATATGAGGAACCTTATATTTCTATCAAAGCTGCCTTTCACTGATGGGTGATAAAGCTGGTGCAGATGATTGAAAATCAGTTTGTCAAACTGTGCCGTTTTTCTCTCTCTTCTGAAGAAACACTGGTTTACTGTTGTCTTTCAGACTTTTATGGATCAATGTTTTTGTCTTTCAGCCATATGCAGTTGATGAAGCATGGTTCAGTGTATCTGAAACACTGACAGATAGTTATGCTCTCATACATATATATATATATATATATATATATATATAGAGAGAGAGAGAGGGGGGGGGTGTAGGGATGTCATTAATTTGATCATAGTAGAATGCCAGAGTATTGACCCAAGGGATCCATTTAAGCCACCCAGTGCTTCCCAATAAAATGTAATAGGTATTGCAGGAGTATATATACTTGAGCATAGGTCACTGAGCGTTTACAAGCTTCCTTTCTCTAACAGAGACACAACTGCCAAACCAGGGAGTTATATTTATGGTTTCCCTCCACTGATTCAAATTTTGTTTGAATAAGTGCAGAGATTATTTCAGCTTCACATGGATGGGAAACCTGTTCCAGAAGAGGTTTGCCTCTTAGAATCCCTACAGAATGTCCCATTTATGTTGCAGGCCAGGTTTAGAACCCCAGATCAGTCTTCCTGAAGCTGTTTATGTTATGGATATGCAACAGGTCAACTAGGGCTGGATTGGAGAATGCTTTGTAGGTCAGGCATAGGTCACCTCTCAGCAACCTGTAGCTGAAGCCACATACAAGGAGAAGGCTTTGAGATGGTCTGCATGGGGCCTCTTTCCCATACCATGTATTCCTTTTGTTAGCTATCTCTGACAATGCTCTAGATGCTGCATATGCCTAACCAGATACATACTGAAAGGGGCATTGTACTCACTGACTGGTCTTATGAGAGCAAGGTACAATGGGACAATGATATATTTGGATTTAGATGCCATACTCTGCTTATACGTTTTGCACCATAGAATGATTTCCTCACTACAGTAGACACATGATGGTCAAATGCCAAATAACTGGCTACATATGTTCCCAAATCTTGACTGCAGAGTATACTCTTAGGGGTGTATTGTGAATGTCATAGTTTGCTGGGGTGGCCTTTTTACTGAAAGATACTATGATACACTTTTTGGCATTGAGTTTTAGACCATCATTAGCCTGTGTCAGGCCTTCTTGCAGAATAGCTGTGTCTTTGGGGGAATTCAGAAAATGTACCCAGTTTGCAATCATCTCCAGACTTGATCAGTCAGATGCCCTTGACATTAGCCTTAACCTCTAAGAAGTAGATGCCAAACATGAAAAGTGCCATCACTGAGTCCTGAGGCAACCCCCCCCCCCAGCTAACTGGCCTTTTTGTGGAGAAGACTTCCCTATTCTAACTTGTTGGTCATGTCTGGAAGCAATCTGGCTATACAGTGGGTGATGTAAGGGTTTATACCTAATTTAGTCAGCTTTTCTACAATATCTGAGTAGAATATTGTGCCATATTCCTTGGCCAGGTCAAGGCAGGCACTATGCATCCTTTTTTTGTTCATTGCTTTAGTGACCTTATTGAAGAAGTCCACCACACATTAATTTTGTGCCTCTATACAATGGTAAGAATTGCTGTGAGTAGTAATATCTAAGATTTTGCTGAACTACCAATTACATAGTCGTTAAACTTGGGGGAAGGGATTTTTCTGTTATCTCTGAGATTACATAACTTTATATTTAGTACATGTAGAGCTTCAGAAGTTTAGGGCTATGGTGCAGCTTGCTCTTTTGCAAAAGCACTTGCTATTTTAAAACATCAGTGTTATTGGAATACATTTATTTTCTGGTTTACATTCATTACTCACATTTTTTCTATAAGATCTTTACATTTTTTATTGTTTTCTCTTTTTTTTCCTTTTCATTCATATTTTTTTTTTTTTTGCGAATCCTTTATATTTATTTTGTTATTTGTATCATGTATGTGTTTTTATGTTTTGATTTTTGGTTTTCTTCTGATTTTTAACCAAGCAAGTTACCACAGTAATGCTAAGGGAACCAAGTCTAGCACTCAAGAAAAAAAGGTGTTTCTCTGTTTAAAAAATATATATTTACATTAATGGATTAAGTGGTCTTACCATCTCTGACTGTTCTTCTTCCCTTTTACTTTGTAGGTCCTCTCCTGATAATGAAAAGCTTAAAAATGTTCCTTCCTCCCTGTACTGGGACCTGTGTTCCTTAATTGTTGTGATTAATTTGCTAAATGTTCTGATATGCGTAGAAGTGGAAAATCTCACTCATTATTCAAATCATAAACAACAGTCCAATTAGAGTGAATGTCTTCACATGCCACATCCCCATATCCTTGCATCAACTGTTACATTTCTGTTCAAAGTATTCTGTTGACAGTTCTTACCTGAATTATGCTATCTTCCTAACATTAAGTGGATAAGCTGTCTTGTCATTGTATTTTTTTAGTGACTGTAATGGCTTTAAATTGTAATATGAATTTCAGATCTGTATGTAAAAAAAAAAGGTATCTGTTTCTTTAAATTCCTTTGATTCATAAATTATGGAGAAACTGTTTCAGTAAGAGGAAGTGATGTATTTTTTATATAGATGCTGATGAAGTCCCATATTAGATTGCTACAAAAGAGCATAATCTATTAAAGTAAATATATATTTTTGAATAGAGAACCACCTATATTTTCTGAGTGGTAGCCTTGGCTCCCATAGTGTTACTGTGGTATCTTTTGTGTGTGTAATGCATACACCAAAATCCTCTGTGTTTCCTCTGATTTTTTGTCTTTTATTTTGTTGTGTATTATACAGTGTTTACTGAGTAAATGCTATATGTGATTTTTTTTGGTGGGGTGTTGCATTTGTTTTAGTTGCTGTCTTGTACAATACGTTTGGTGTTATTTATTTTTGTGATGACGGATAATGTGGTCGCATGTTGATGTTGTTTTTGTGTATTTATTAGTGTTTCAGGTATTACTAATGTTAGCTTTAGGAGTTTTTTGGGCTTTGTGCTGGTTGGGGAATTTTTATGTGCTAATGTTCTGCATTGTATGTTTTTGTATTTTCGAACATTAAGGTGAGTATGACCTATTCTATGTTATAATAGTTTGTTAGTTTTTGTGGGGTTGTTTAGATATTTGTATAGTTGTTTGTATGGTATATTATTTGAGTGTTTAACTCTGTTTTATTTGTTTATTTGCTTTTACTACAACACCTTATTTTGCTACTGCATTTGGTGGGCCTGTTTTCAATGGAAGTCCATGGGATTTTTTCTTTTATTATAGTATGTGGGGATATATATTTGGCTTAATTTCTTTACTTTTATACAAATAATATCAACATAGATATTTTTTGATAATGCAATCAAACTATAGATTTTAATGTTTATACTTTGTACTAGATTTTTGCTTTTATCCCACCAATTTTTTGGTGTAATGAGGGATCCAGTATACACACTGTGGAGCATTAAATGAAGCAGAGACACCAGTCTTAGAAAACAGTGAGATTTAGTATACAAACATGACCTAATCCAAGTAAACATGACAGAACTTTGCACCCATAAAGCTGTCTTCTTTGAAATTAAACAAAAAACTGTGATCTCATTTAAATTTTTAATATTAAGGAATTATTCCAAAGCAAACCTCCTCCTACTGAGTAGTACTCTGGAAAAAATGTCAATCCCCCTATACCAAGTGAACTCCACTGCCTATGCTGAATTATTCACATAAACCCTATACCATCATATAAATAGCCACACTAATCTGAAATAAGCACAGGACTTTCTCAAAGAACAAGCCACCTTGTTGGAATTCCAACACCAACAAGTTGTATAACAAAAGGAAGAAAACCATGGCCAAAACTAGGGAATGCAATGCCCTTCATCAAACTAAATAAGTAACTCATGAATCTTATCAAATCCAACAAAGCAAACTTTGAGGCAAAGATAGCCTTGAAGCCAAATGACAACCACAAGGCCTTATTTAGCTATGTCCATAGCCTCAAAGGTAATGCATAACAGTACAATGAATTAATTTTAATTGGAACCACGTATATGGACATGAGGATACAGCAAATCTACTTACTGATACATTTAGCTCTAATTTCACCCCTTGCCCCCAGCACCTCTCAAGAGATATGCTCAACCATAACTAATCTGTATATAACTA
This sequence comes from Protopterus annectens, assembly GCF_019279795.1. Lineage (NCBI taxonomy): Eukaryota > Metazoa > Chordata > Ceratodontiformes > Protopteridae > Protopterus > Protopterus annectens. The sequence continues at coordinate 306,869,157 of NC_056750.1, forward strand.
GGGAACAAGCCCTCAATGCATTCTCCAAAGCAAACAGTACTGCATCCATGGGTCCTGATAATATCCCAGGATCCCTCCTGAATAACGTGAAACATGAATTATCAAGCCTTCCAAAATCACTGTTTAACCTTAGCCTCTTAACTGATTTCATATCTCATGAATGGAAGAATGCAATAATTATCACTCTGCACAAGGGCAAGCCATCTACTGATCTGGTAACTACAGACCCATAAATCTGACTAGTCTTATATGTGAAGCCATGGAAAGAATTATCATGGGTATTATAAATAAAGGCACAGGAAACCTTCAGACACTTGATCCAACAAGGTTTGGTTTCGTCAAAGGTAGAGTGTGCCTACTCAACCTGATGAACTTTCTCGAGAAAGTCACTAAAGCTATGGAAGAAGCAAAATGGTACAAACTTCATACCTTCACCTGATCAAAGCATTTAACACTCTCCCCATACATCCCTAAGAGTAGACCCAGTGGTTAAGAACTTGGAAAGATATGTAGACAGGGACTCGCCCTTTGCCTATCATGTGTCTACTATTGTAAGGAAATCATTTTATATTGTGCAATTTATATGCAAGGGTATGGTGTCAAGGTCCAAAGATATCGTTTCCTACTATACTCAGACCTCATTAGGCCAATCATTGAGCACAGTGCTCCCTTTGATATGTATCTGACCAGGCATATGCAACACTGGAATGCACTTAGAGGATCCTCACAAAAAGAATACAAGGCATAAACCACATGGAATGTGCAGATGACCGCATTAAATTCTTGTGGCTTTATTCCATCTCCTACCGATTACTAAGAGGTGATCTATGCCTGGCTTATAAGTCATCATCTGATCCATTACTGATGGACTTGTGGCACAGCTGCCAGTCAGCATTAATAGAAATACCCAACTGAAAGACCTAAAGGACCTAAACCTCATTTGCAACATAAACAAAACATGTTAGACAGACAGGTATGTGTCTCAAAGACTATTCCTACTCTGGAACAGGTTTCCCTTCCATGTAAAGCAGAGTTTATCTTTGGCCTTTGACCGCCCCATTAGCCTGATGAGCCTGGCCTGCAAGGCTATGGAGCGTATCATCATGGAACTTATAAACAATGACATTGATAATCTCCAAACTCAGGACCCTGCCCAGTTCAGGTTTGTAAAAGGCAGATCATGTCTCCTAAACCTGATAGACTTCTTTGAAGCGGTCACCAAAGCTGTAGATGAAGGTAAGGTGGTACACACAGCCTATCTAGATCTCGACAAGTCTTTTGACAGCATCCCCCACTCTGGAATTATAGACAAACTCACTAAACTAGGTATAAATCCCTATGTCACAACATGGGTTGCTAACTGGCTCACTGACCGAACCCACACTGTGAAAGTAGCAGACTCTAAATCCAACTTCAGACCAGTGACAAGTGGAGTACCACAGGGTTCAGTCCTAAGTCCTCTCCTGTTTGGTATCTACTTCTCTGAAGTACAGGCTAACACAGAAGGTCTTTGGCTAACAAAGTTCACAAATGACTGCAAACTAGGAGCCATAATCAAATCTCCTAATGATGTGGACATCCTACAAAAGGGCCTCACTGAGACAGATGCCTGGTGTCAAAGCCATGGCCTCAAGCTCAATGCCAAAATGTGAATTGTCATCCATTTTGGTAAAAACTGTGTACCCATGAACTACCACATAGGCAGTAGTCTACTTAACACCGAAAGTGTGATAAGAGACCTTGGGACACAGGTGGACAGTAGTCTCTCCTTTGATAATCACATCACCACAGTAGTCAGGAAATCCTTCTACGTGGCACACCTCATCACAAAAGGTTTCTCATCCAGGAAAAAAGAGGTCATTGTTCCCCTCTACTCATCACTCATTAGACCCATTATAGAGTACAATGCCCCTTTTGGTATGTACCTCACAAGACATCTACAACAACTGGAAAGGCCACAGAAATACCTCACAAAGAGGATTACTGTCCTCAAACAGATGCCCTACGCAGACTGTCTCAAAACCTCCAGCTTTACTCTGTCGCATAGCGAATACTCAGAGGCGATCTCTGCCTAACATACAAAGCTATGTCAAACCCAGAGCTGTTGGACATGCTCCACATAAAGAAATCCCTGTCCCTCTGAGCTACACGCTCTGGGGACATAAACCTTGTCACCACAATAAGCAGAACATGCTGGAGGGATAGATTCCTATCTCAGAGACCTCCCATACTCTGGAACAAACTACCTATCTATATAAAACAAAGTTCCTCATTAGTACTCTTCAAGAAAAATCTTGATGATTGGATGGGAGATAGGAAATTCACCCCGGGGATAATTTTCTTGGGTGTCAAAAGCCAGGGTACCATTTGGCTAGGCTTATATAGGCCCTAGGGTCAATAGCCTAGTACCTACCTATGAACCTATGAACCTTACTCAAATGCAACCTGGACCAATGGACGGGGAATCAGAATATTACCCCTGTACTGGCACCTAGGCCCCTACTGGACAAAGGCAGCTTATAAATGCTCATCCACCTGAACCCAGCTATATGTTCCACAGTAATTTATCCCATCATTTAAATATGAGAAAACATAGCTAGGCTTAAAAATGCCTCCTAGGGCCATTAGCCTGGTAATTGCCTACAAACGTATAAACCTGTGGACCTATAACAATTTTATATATACTATTTGTAGCCATATTTAAAAACTTTATCATCACTTTTTACTGCAATTTACCTGCCAACTTGAACACTCAGAGGCATTCCCACGGGATGGTCAATACACCTTTGATAGACCATTTGCATTGTGGTGGATGGAGTGAATCTGGTTTCAGTACTTTACATGGCTGTATCTCATTTAACACAGTTCTTGCCTTCTCCATTCTTTCTAATAGTTCCTCATGCCTATGCTTTGGGCAGCTGTCCATGTCTGAAATGCTGTTCAGACTCCTCATATTACAACACACCCTGATTGTTTCATTAGGCTTTGGGACTAATATTATGGGGCTATTGCATTCACTTTTTCACCCCCCCCCCCTTAATTCTGTTTTAAGCCATTTGTTTACTACTGCTTCATAGCCTTTCTTTGTTCCTATTGCATTCTGTAGGGATTCGAGTTAACATTTTCTCCTGGAATAGTACTAGTGTGGATTGAATACTATTGAATCTTTTTTTTTTTTTTCTAGTCTGCTCTGAAAACACTTCCTTAATTCATAAAAGAAACTATTTTATCCCTTGTTTCTGTGACACAGATAGTGTATCGTCTACCTGAACTGCAGACAGAGAGGTCAGTTTTTCTTCTTCACTAGATATACTAGTTTTTGCTGTTAAACTAGCTACAGAGGGTTGTAATTTCTTCCATGGCTTCAGAACACTAATATAGTGTATCTGTTCTAGTCGTGTCTTATCAGTCTGCCTACCACTGTAGTTTTTCATCATTTCATTTTGCAGTTATTTTAAATGTTCCCTGCCACTTAAGCAAAACATGTTTTCTGCTGTGGGGACCAAACTGATACTTTGTCTCCAACTTTGCATTCCCTGGTCTTTGCATTTCTATTATACACACCCTTGTTGTGTACTGTGAGCTCTTTTCATGTTTTCTTGGACAATGGTCATCATTACTTTTAGCATGTCTACTAAACTGGTATGGTATTCTGTAATACTTTTAAAATGAATTTTGCCTTTTGCCCAAGTTTCTTTGGCAACATCTAAAAGCCCATGAGGATTCATGTTATATAATAGCTCAGAAGGACTGAACCTTTTTGAGGCTTGTGACATTTCTCTAATGGCAGATAGGCAGTATGGTATGAACCGTTCATAGTTTTTGCCACCTTCTTCAATAATTATTTTTCAGCACTGACATTAACATTTAGTTAAAACTCTCCATAAATCTGTCTGAGGATGGTACTCTGAGATTTTAGTTGTTTGTCCTTAAAGCACATTTATCCTGGACATAAATGATGTCATCTGGTGAGTTGGTATTTCCTTAGGTATTTGTACTCTGGAAAATTGTAAGACTTGCTTCCCAGCTATAGATTTAACTTTAGCTTTACATAATAAAATAGCTTCTGGGTACATTGTTTCATATTTCAAAGTAACTAAAATATATTGAAATCCATTGCTGGATTTTACCAATGTCCCTACAATGTCCAGATCAGCACATTCAAATGGTACTGCTGTGATACAAGGATTTTAAAACCTAACCTATGTGTGTGACTGTATTCTGGCATTCAAGGCATCCGACTAGAAATTCCCAACTTTTTTCATTATTCCTGGACAGTAAAATCTTGCTAAGATCTTTGATTTAGCCTATTCCATTCTAAAGTAACACCATAGTACAAGGGCTATGTGAAAATCTCATTACTAGATTTCTGAATGGCTGGAACACCAGTCACTGATGTACTACTTCCTGTCTATTCTTATTTACTGACACTAGTGACTCGTACTACTTCCTGTCTATTCTTATATACTGACACCAGTAACTCATGTACTACTTCCTGTCGATTCTTATTTACTGTCACCAGTGAATCATGTACTGCCTCCTGCCTATTCTTATTTACTCCACACAATTAGAAGATATAACGTCCTCTCGTATCAGTACTGGTACTAGAGTACCAGTGTATAACTCTTCTCCTAGAAAAGACAACATGTCATCATTCTTTGGTGTCTGTTGATTTATCTACCTTTTTTAGTATTTCTTATTTCCTTTCTTTATGAATCAGATGCATAGAACCCTCTTCCTTTTACTTAGATTTCCTGTATTTTGTCTCAACAGGAATATGATTACGGCTTTATTCAGTCACCTTACCTGCTAGTATACACTACCTTCTCCTTTTTATCTTCTTTATGCTATTCCCCATTGTTTACCATTGAATGGACACCACTCTCCCACTTTCTTTTTTTCTTCTCTATGTTACTTTCTTCTTGAAAAGGGTACTAGAGGACACATTTTGTTTTTAAGGTTAATTATTTTCTTTACTTCCAGATATCTGAAATATAGTCTTCCCCTTATTTGATTTCTCTTTCTTAAACTAATAAAAGTGAGTTCAGAACTCTGCACAGGTACTGTTTCCTCTTCTTTCACTATTCTGTTGAAATCTTTCTCACTTCAGGGGTATGTTTTCCTCCTCAACAATCCCCTCCTGTAGAATTGTCCATGTCTGTGGTTTTCTGTTTCACCTTGATAGAAAAAAATTAATTTTACTTGGGTTCTGCACTTTCCTTGCTTCCTAACTCCATTCTGTTAGACTACACAATTTTGTGAGTGATCCCTTCTCTTCATTTCTTCTGGGCTTCACAATATTTTCAGGCTTTAATGTACCTCTGTTCTCTGCAACTCTTGAGCTTGTGTGTTTCAGGTAACACCAGCCATAGCTAGTAGTGCTTATTTAACCTTCAAGTAGTAATCATATTCAGTGCATTCCATGTCCCAGTCAGTTCAGTCTCATCCCTCCATGTGGGTATACCAATCAGAAACAAGATACACCTCTAGAACCTACTCCTTAGTTGTATTACTGGTGCTACTGGCTTTGACATGGACATCACTTTACCAGTTCTCTCTACTCTTCAGCAGCAGCAGCAGTGGTTTGCAGTAATTGCTCTACAGCTGCCATTGTGGCCAATGCAGCAGTACACAGCAGTACTTAACAAATAAAAAAAAATCCCAGTATACATCACAGCACTGTCACTCTCATGTTAGAGAAACTTACAGTCAAAGGGGTGGATCATTTATATTGGACACGATAGGTACCGTCTTAGGACTTTGGTATAAAAAAGTGTGTCAAAATTGCCCACCACAATAGACCAATGTGAAACATTAAAGACAGCAGAAATAGTAATATTAAAAACAGTATAGTTTGCTATATAGAAATATGGTGGTGGAATGAGGAAGTACAGGAGAGTATACAGAGAAAGAGGTTGGCAAAGAAGAAGTGGGATTGTCAGAGAGATGAAGAAAGTAGACAGGAGTATAAGGAGATGAGGTGCATGGCAAAGAGAGAGGTGGTGAAGGCTAAGGATAAGCAATATGAAGAGTTGTATGAAAGGTTGGACACTAAGAAGGGAGAAAAAGACCTGTACCGTTTGACTAGACAGGGGGACCAAGCTAGGAAAGATGTGCAGCAGGTAAAGGTGATAAAGGATAATGAGGGAAACATGCTCACAAGTGAGGAGAGTGTGTTGAGGAGATGGAAAGAGTACTTTGAGGGGTTGATGAATGAAGAGAATGAGAGGGAGAGAATGTTGGATGTGAAGATAGTGAATCATGAAGTGCAATGGATTAGCAAGGAAGAAGTAAGGATAGCTATGAAGAGGATGAAGAATGGAAAGGTTGTTGGTCCAGATGACATACCTGTGGAAGCATGGAGGTGTTTAGTTGAAATGGCAGTGGAGTTTCTAACCAGATTGTTTAATGAAATCTTGGAAAGTGAGAGGATGCCTGAGGAATGGAGAAAAAGTGTTTTGGTACCAATTTTTAAGAATAAGGGTGATGTGCAGAGCTGTAGTAACTACAGAGGGGTTAAATTGATCAGCCACAGCATGACGTTATGGGAAAGAGTAGTGGAAGCTAGGTTAAGAAGGGACGTGATGATTAGTGATCAGCAGTATGGTTTCATGCCAAGAAAGAGCACTACAGATGCGATGTTTGCTCCGAGAGTGTTGATGGAGAAGTACAGAGGTCAGAAGGAGTTGCATTGTGTTTTTGTAGACTTAGAGAAAGCATATGACAGGGTGCCTAGAGAGGAGTTGTGGTATTGTATGAGGAAGTCGGGAGTGTCAGAGAAATATGTAAGAGTGATACAGGATATGTACGAGAGTAGTGTGACAGTAGTGAGGTCTGCGGTGGGAGTGAAGGATGCGTTTAAGGTGGAGGTGGGATTACATCAAGGATCAGCTCTGAGCCCTTTCTTATTTGCAATAGTGATGGACAGGTTGACAGCTGAGATCAGACAGGAGTCCCCGTGAACTATGATGCTTGCAGATGACATTGTGATCTGTAGTGAGAGTAGGGAACAGGTGGAGGAGACCCTGGAGAGATGGAGATATGCTCTAGAGAGAAGAGGAATGAAGGTCAGCAGGACTAAGACAAAATATATGTGTGTGAATGAGATGGAGGATAGAGGAATGTTGAGGATGCAAGGAGTAGAGGTGGCAAAGGTGGATGAGTTTAAATACTTGGGATCAATAGTTCAGAGTGGTGGTGAGTGTGGAAGAGAGGTGAAGAAGAGAGTACAGGCAGGATGGAGTGGGTGGAGAAGAGTGTCAGGAGTGATTTGTGACAGACAAGTACCAGTACGAGTGAAAGGGAAGGTCTACAAGAGGGTAGTGAGACCAGCTATGTTATATGGGTTGGAGACAGTGGCACTGACAAAAAGGCAGGAGTTAGAGCTAGATGAGGCAGAGTTAAAGATGTTAAGATTTGCACTGGGGGTAACGAGGGTGGACAGGATTAGGAATAAGTATATTAGAGGGTCAGCCCAGGTTTGAAGGAAGGATTGGAAACAAAGCCATAGAGGCAAGATTACGTTGGTTTGGACATGTACTAAGGAGGGATGCTGAGTATATTGGGAAAAAGATGCTAAGGATGAAGCTACTAGGTAAGAGGAAAAGAGGAAGGCCTAAGATAAGGTTTATGAATGTGGTGAGCGAGGACATGCAGGTGGTTGGTGTGACAGAGCAAGATGCAGAGGACAGGAAGAAATGGAAACAGATGATCCACTGTGGTGACCCCTAATGGGAACAGCCGAAAGAAAATGATGATGATGATGATAGAAATGCAGAATTAAAATTCAGGTTATTTCCAAAATAAAAAAAAAATAATAGCTTAAGGAAGCTTCACATCCAGTACTTTCAATACAGTCCTTTATAACATGTAATTGGGTTACAGTTGTTGTTGTTGTGTCTTTCGGCTTTTCCCGGTTATGGGTCGCCACAGCAGAACTCCAGTCCGCTAATGATTGGCAGCTGATTTTTACGTACCGAGTTGCCAGCCCTGATGCACAACCTTCAACAAAGGTACGCCCATTCACGCATGTCTCCACGCAGAAGACGCTCTAGCTGAGAATCGAACCGCACAGCATCTTACTGTGAGACGACAACGCTACCGCAGCACCACCACCACCGCTCTACCTCTTAACATCTCAGTAGGTCTTTCTTCTGGAATCGTATCAACAGGAATAACTACCAGCTTCCTTGTGCCTTCTACCACTTTTGCTGTCCCTTTTCCAGAACTGCTGCTCTAGACATGAAATCCCCCCTCCAAGAAGATCAAACAAGCTCTGTAATGGTATTCCTCAGCCTACCATTTATACAATTTTGTTTCATTGAGCAAATTTGTTGTGCCTAATATAACAAATGTTCTCTCTGTTGTTAAAGAAACATGCTTGCTATGGTGAAGAAACATCTCTACTTAAAGTAGCAGTGTATTATTTCTAAAAAATTCACTATGACAGTTTTATATATATATTTTCTATCTAACGCCTGCACTTGCACTTGCTCTTGCACTTGCTCATACAAGCAATTTTATATAAGTTAGCACTAATAAACCAAAAGCACTACATCCCCAGATACTCCCTTGAGCACTCGGCCCCTATTGCTCCTTTTTGATCAGTTATAAAGGAGTTACCTATACTTTTCTGGCATGACCAAAGGACAGATGTTGGTTTCCTCTCCAGTCCAGCTGGTGAATCTGGGAATCCTGAGGCAATGTTACAACTGCCTCATGTATACAGACCACCCTCTCCTCCTCCCAACAAGCTCAAATATATGTGAGAGATGCAACCATATAACCAAACTGGAGGCTGAGCTCCCTCAACTCAGTACTGGCCCAGTCAGTCAGGAGAATAAGGTAACCACACACACCACAAATCCAGTCTCACATAGACCTACCACAACGTCTAACCAAACACACAAACACACCAAGACATATTCGGAGGTTCTAAATAAGAATCTGCTAAAGCAGCAGAGACCTCCAAAGCAGACATCCAAGCACCTGCTACCCCAAACCAAAACACGTGTAACACATAATTCACAAAGCAGTGTGCCAAACAAACACAGCCCTTAAGGCTAAACAACACACCTGATACACTTGTAATAGATGACTCTATTGTCAGACACAATGAAGTCCCACTCACCAGACTGAACAAGGAGAGGGTCACGGTAAGCTGCCTGTCGGGTGCCAGGATCCGCCACATAACGCAAGCACTCAGGTCACTCCAAAGCAAGTACAAATATGACTCAGTCATTGTCCATGCTGGTGTGAATGACCTGAGACGTACCTCCCTGGACTACATGAAAAGAGACATAGAGGAGCTCTCTGATCATGTAGCCCAGGCTGGTATGACCCTGACTTTGAGTAGCATCTTACCCTAACCAAGAATGATGCCTCAGTATAAAGACAAAATGATCAATTTTAACAATTTGCTAAAGTATTGGTGTCATTCAAAGGGGATAAAGTGTCTGTCAGCCTGGGATGACATGCTCAACAAGCCACGTTGCTTCGCTAGGGATGGATTGCACCTGTCACCCCTGGGCTTTTGGATACTGGCAAAGGCTCTTGCCACCCCCATAGTGCCTTTTTTAGGCAAGGCTCAAACGACAAACCCACCTCCATAGATAACACAGGAAAAAAAAAACTTAGGGTAACGCTACTCAACGCCAGAAGTCTAAACCTCAAGATGCATGCACTCGAAGCTCTCCTCAGTATGGAGAATATTGACATCTGTGCAGTAACAGAAATCTGGTTCAAGGCTCCCGAGAGCACCCCAGCACTACCAGGCTACACCTCATACCATGCTTTTCGGACCCAAAACTCGGACCGAACCACAAAAGGAGGGGGAGTATCCATATTTATCAAAGATACTCACACCTCCAGGTTAGTGGCACTGCATGAAGCAGCAGAGACCATCCATGTACAACTAACAGTGGGCAAAACTGCCTTTCAGTTTATAGCCTGCTACAGACCACCCTCCCAAACTCAGAAACCTCACTCGGCCTTCCTGAAAACACTGGAGAATATGAAGGTCTCTCCAAACACCGTTATACTGGGTGATTTCAACTACCCAAACATAGACTGGGAGCATTACTCAAGCCCCAACGCCCTATCCCAAAGGTTCCTTGAATTTATAAACTCAAATGCTATGGAACAACTAGTCACTACTCCCACAAGAGGGGAAAACATACTGGACCTGATCATCACCAACATGGGGACTCTATGCTCCATACCAGAAGTATACCCCTCATTGGTAAGATAGGACCATAAATTAATCTCACTGGACATCCACATCCCGACCCCACCCCCAGCCCAGAAAACCACAGTGAAAAATTTCTCAAAAACTGACTTCACGCTTCTCAAAACCGAGGTGACATCCTTCAAAGCCCCTGGGCCAGCGGAAACTATGGCCCAAACTGCAGAAACCTTTATAAATGCATTCTATGGACACCTGCAGGAATGCATGGTTCATGCAATCCCAAATAAAACCAAGACCCAATCCTCCAAAGGCAGGCATCCAATCTGGTGGACCCCAGCCATAAATAAGCTTTACAACAAAAGTAGGAAGCTACTACATGATAGAGCTAAATCCCTAAAAGGGAAGGCATCTCTGATCAGTACTAGCAAAAAACTACGGTCGCTCATAAAATCATCCAAGGCCAGCTTCGAGAGAAAAATTGCACAGGACACCAAAGATAATCACAAGGCCTTCTTTAGTTATGTTAGAAACCTGGGTGGCAACTCCCAGATATGTTCAGAGTTAATCCAAAATGACAAAAAATACACTGAACCCACAGACATAGCCAACATCCTGGCAGACAGGTTCAGTGCAAACTTCTCCTCCCCTTCCCCCCCAAAAGAGCAAATATCTATCCGAGCAGAGAGTCACCTCCCTGACATCTCAGACGCTCAGGTGAGAGCTGCCCTCTCCAAGGCAAAAAACACAGCATCAATGGGACTGGACGGTGTCCCAGGCTGCATCCTACACGAGCTCCAAGAAGAGCTAAAACCTCATATAAAGTTACTGTTCAACCTCAGCCTTAGTACAGGATATGTACCCAAGGAATGGCGTACAGCAACAGTGGTCCCACTCCACAAAGGCAGTGCCTCAATGGACGCTGGAAACTATCGCCCCATAAGTTTGACTATCCTGGTCTGCAAAGCTATGAAGCGGATCATTATGGAGCTCATACACAAAGACATTGGGGACCTGCAGACGCTGGATCCTACCCAATTTGGCTTTGTTAAGGGCAGATCCTGCCTCCTGAACCTGGTTGACTTCTTTGAAACAGTCACCAAGGCCATAGATGAAGGGAAGGTAGTCCACACAACCTACCTGGATCTTGCAAAAGCCTTTGACACAATACCCCACTCAGGCATCATAAATAAGCTCTCCAGCTTAAATATCAACCCCTATGTTATAAGATGGGTTGCAAACTGGCTCAAGGATAGAACCCACATGGTCAGAATTGCGGGAGCCATGTCAGACTCTAAGCCAGTTACTAGTGGCGTCCCACAAGGCTCAGTCCTGGGACCTCTCTTGTTCGGTATATATTTCTCTGAAGTACAGGCTAACATGGGAGGACTATGGCTAACCAAGTTCGCAGACGACTGCAAACTGGGTGCCATAATCGACTCACCAACTGACACAGACATCCTCCAAAAGGGTCTCACAGAGATGGATAACTGGTGCCAGAACCATGGCCTAAAGCTAAATGCCAAAAAGTGCATAGTCATCCCCTTTGGGAAAAACAAAGTGCCCACAAATTACCACATAGGTGGTAATCCATTAAGCATGGAAGAAGTAATTAGGGATTTGGGGACCCAAGTGGATAGCAATCTTTTCTTTGACAATCACGTCGCCAAAGTGGTTAGAAAGACCTTCTATATAGCCCACCTTATCATGAAAGGGTTCACATCTAGATCAAGAGAGGTCATTGTGCCCCTCTACTCATCACTCATCAGGCCCATAATAGAATACAATGCCCCATTTGGGATGTACCCTACCCGACACCTGCAGCAACTGGAGAGACCCCAAAAGTACCTCACCAAGAGGATCAAGGGACTCAAACAGATGACCTATGCTGCCCGGTTAAAGAAACTCCAGCTATACTCATTTGCATACTGCCTACTCAGAGGCGACCTGTGCCTGACATATAAAGCCATGTCAAACCCAGATTTAATGGATATGCTCCACCTCAGAAAATCCAAATCCCTTAGAGCTACGCGCTCGAGGGACTTAAACCTCAGCACAGAAATTAATAGAACATGCTGGAGGGACAGATTTATAACCCAGAGGCTCCCATCACTCTGGAATAGAATCCCAGTCCATGTCAGACAGAGCCCCTCACTGCTTCTCTTCAAGAGAAATCTTGATGAGTGATGGGAGATCATGGGTTTACCCTGGGGATCACTTCTGCGTCACTGCTAGACAGAGGCACAGTAAACTAACCTTAAAAGGGTATAGTAAACTCATTTAAAAGGGTGGCGGAAGCCAAACACACTCTGGCTAGGCTTGTAAATGCCCTAGGGCAGATAGCCTAGTGTCAACCTATGAACCTATATATATATATATATATATATATATATATATATATATATATATAGGTCCCCTTTAGGAGAGCAACTCAACAGAAAGTTGAACTTCATATGGTTGAGACTGCGGTACAGTGGGTATCAGAGAATTTACTCTTTTCCACTCTAGTGCAATCTCGGAGTTGGTAGATATATATCTCTATATATATATATATATATATATATATATATATATATATATAATATGCAAGGGGTTGGGGGGCCAGTCCCCCTCATGTGGCTTGCTTCCACCTTGCAAAAAATAGATTTTTGTTGTTTTCTGTCATATATATATATATATATATATATATATATATGTACACACACACACAACCCCAGGGTTTCAGTGCACATAGCCAACGTTGTGCTCCGACCAAACTAATAAACAATTCCCAAATATGGTCAGGCACATGAAAGTAGTCATTCAAAAGCATGAATATAGACTTAAATGAAAAAAAATGAGCCAAACAATCTGGTAAAAGTTAGCAAATTTATCTTTCCATTAATATGGCAGTCTTCACCCTATAGTAGATTGCAAGCAATCAAGCATACAACACAAACCGGTTTTGCCCCCTGGCGTCCTCAGTGTAATACAATCACAAACAGTTCTCCCCTTAATATACTCATGGTCTTAAGTTTCAGTGCACGTAAGTCTATATTCAAGCTTTTGGGCGACTACTTTCATGTACTGGACCCTATTTGCGAATTATATATATGTGTGTGTGTGTGTGTGTGTGTGTGTGTGTGTGTGTGTGTGTGTGTACACATGCACACACATTATTTGCACTTTTAGTTACAAGCATTTTTGGTCACGTTAAGTCATTGATGACATCCATCACACTATGCTACTAAACACACACACATAAACATGAACAAAAAAATATATATAGACTATATGATCAAAGTTTTGGAACTTTGAACAGTAAAAAGAAAATAAATAAACAGAAAACAAAAAATTCTATTTTTAACATTTTTGCAGTGGGACAAGCCCTCCTACACCCCCACACCCCCTGCTAATTAAATATACCAACTCTGAGATTTTAGTACTTTGCAAAAAAGGGTACATTTCCCATTCCGTGCTGTACATCAATCTCCATTCAAAACGTTTGAAGCTTCAAAACTTTGCTCATATGGTCCTGACCATATGTTTTTTGAAGTTTTGAAACTTCAATAATCTGATAGGGACCCATATGTGTGTATGGACCCCTTCTAATACTCAAACGGCCATATCATCGAATTTCATTTTTGCGAGATGAAAATTACAAAAAAAAAATACTCAAACGGTGAATTTTTCCCAGGTCAAGTAAACACTTACCCAGCATGCCCTTTTCTACACTGTTGTGCAATCCCAGAGTGGGTATATATAGTTAGGGGTGGTGGGGGGCAAAGCCCCCCACCTAGGTTAGTTCTATTTACTCTGTTGTGTGTTTTGATGAAGTTTGGGCAAGTGTTTACTTGCCCTTGGAAAAATTCACAGTTCAGATATTTCGTTTTTGCAATTTTCATCTCATGAAAATTAAATTTAATTATATGGCCATTCGAGTTTTAGAAGTGGATCCATATATATATAGACACCCATTGCCATTTTACTCCTGTATTAAGTACTTGTCCCATCTTAGTTTCTTCATTCATGAATTCCTTTAAACATATTTTATTCTGTATAATCTGTTTTCTTCTTTCTATCAAAACAAATGGAACTGAAAATAAGAATTTGCTTCACACAAAATAACAATAAAATAAACTAAACTCAAAAGCAGCCTAGACTTTCAGAAATGAATATTTCCAGTGTTCATTGAATCATTACCATAATCTGCCTTTCTTCAGACATTGTTCTAGTTAAAATTCTTCAGAAACTCAGATACTTGTCACTTTAGTTACTAGTTTCTAAACCGAACATAAGAAGCATTTTCACTGTGCTCCCATATTCTAAGTTACCAATGAATTTTAGCAGGATATTAGCTGCATCATTTCTCCTTACAAGATACACACAGCTATATCCTCATGTGTAACTTAACTTTACTTCTACTCTTCAACTCCATCAGCTCTAGTCAATTCCACTGGTGTTCTTCATCTAAGCTGACATTCTTAAAGCTCTGTCTAGACAAAAAGAATCAGTTGTAGTTTGTTGGAAAGGGTAAATTCCTTAATCCTCCATTAGCCAGAGCTAGAACAAGCATCCAAGTGTCTAAAGTCCACATGAGAACCCCACCCCCAGCTCAGTACTCAAGGACTGAGCTACAGCTGGTGCCGGAGATAGGATAAAAGGAGGACAACTGCATTGCCATGGGACTGATCCAACCCACTGGAAAAAAGATAATTAATTGTCTAAAAATTCAAGCCTCATCAGATGATGTATGGTTTTACTGTTCCCATTCTGAATAATGCCAAGCTACAGTGGAGGAGCATGGTCTTAAAGGAGGCAGAAGGTCTGTCCATAGAAAAAGTATTTAAGGATGTCCAAGGTACAGTTCATGGTCAGGGACTCCCTTACAATAATGGAGTATTTTCATTGAGTTAAACAACTTCCAAGTAAGATGCATTACAAGGTGTTCCTTACTCCAGCCATCTAGAACACTATGACCCTCAGATCTTCAACTGGGGCATCCATCTAAACAATAAAGTGTCACTGAAAAATAGATGTGATAAGGACTTGGTGTCACAAAGGGCCATTTTTCATGAAAAATAAATTCCATGTCCATTTCCTCTGTCTTTTTAACATAGTTAGACCATGGAACCCAACTGTCAGGTTTGCGAGAGGTGCCAGCTATGTAGAAAAGTGTGGCAGAAATCAAGCTGGCTAAAATCAGAAAAAGAGTTGTGTGATTCTGAGCAAAACATCTAACCAAGCATTGCTTTCAGCTCCTCCCTGAGTACAGACTTGTTCCTAGTGAGTTCACCTGACCAACAAATGAATAAGATAAAAAAGAACTCACATACCCGAGTCTTGGACAATGACTAAGTACAGTTTTGTATGGCCTCCACTTTTTCCACTTTCACCTTCACCAGTCCATGACCCACAACATATCTCCAGATACCAGACCTCTTCCTCCTAGTTGCATACTTGGCCAGACTGATTATGAGTATGCCTACAGGAACTGAGTACTACGTGCAACTTAACTCATTTAATCCTTAACAGCAGGAGGCTTATTAATCCCTTTCTCCCTGAGGTCTTCTAAGCCCAATAAGCTACTTGCTTCTTGAGATCTTTTCTCCAAATCCATTACAGAAAACAGACTTTAATATTAGACTTATAATATTTGATAAAAGGTTTGAGTTATGAAAAATGCCAAATACAATATTTGTTTGGCAGACACTGGGCTATACACTGGTTTTAGTTTCAAAGGTCTGTCTGTAGATCATTATTTTATATTGCAGGTTTATGAGGGGTTAGGAGGGTGGCCTAATGGTTAAGGTGTTTGCCTTACAAACACAAGGTGCAGGGTTTGAGTCTCACAAGGGATAATTGGCTAGGCTTAAAATGGCTCACAAGAGCAGTTAGCTTAGTACTAATCTATGAACCTATGAAAGAAAAACTATATTTTGTTTGCCAAAAATGCTAGTGTTATGGCAAACAAAAGGTTTTATCTCTGTATGCATGCGAGAGATAGATCCAAGATTTCAGTGAAAAAATTATTCATTTGTTCAAACGTTTTCCAATGATATATGACAAGAGGGGTTAAAGGACATTGTACTGCTGTTTTGTGGTATTGCTGAATTTATGCAAATTATGCATATAATTATTTCACTATATTTCAAAACAGTATTAGTCTACAAAACTATTTGTGTTAAATGGTAGGCATCAGTAGCAATATTGTTTGCCTTAATGTTTCATATAAGTTGTCAACCTTTGTTTACCTGTAGGTCACACAGCTATAATGAAATTAATGCAATTACAAAAATACAGTTATTTAACTGCGGTGGTGCTGCTGCGGTAGCGTTGTCGCCTCACAGTAAGACGTTGTCCTGTTCGATTCTCAGCTAGAGCGTCTTCTGTGTGGAGACATGCGTGAATGGGCGTACCTTCGTTGAAGGTTGTGCGTCAGGACTGGCAACTCGGCACGTAAAAATCTACTGCCAATCATTAGCGGACCAGAGTTCCGCTGTGGCGACCTCTAACCGGGAAAAGCCGAAAGACACAACAACAACAACATTAGTCTACAAAACCATTTGTGTTAAATGGTAGGCATCAGTGGCAATATTGTGTGCCTTAATGTTTCATATAAGTTGTCAACCTTTGTTTACCTGTAGGTTACACAGCTATAATGAAATTAATGCAATTGCAAAAATACAGTTATTTAACTGCGGTGCTGCTGCTGCGGTAGCGTTGTTGCCTCACAGTAAGACGTTGTCCTGTTCGATTCTCAGCTAGAGCGTCTTCTGTGTGGAGACATGCGTGAATGGGCGTACCTTCGTTGAAGGTTGTGCTTCAGGGCTGGCAACTCGGCACGTAAAAATCTACTCCCAATCATTAGCGGACCGGAGTTCCGATGTGGCGACCCTTAACCGGGAAAAGCCGAAAGACACAACAGCAAAAATACAGTTAATAGTCATAACTGCTTTACCAAAAAAGCATGTATATCCCAGAATGTATTGACATTACATACAATGTCTTAATATCACGTTTTACTAATACTCACTTCTTCAGTATATCACACTCTAATTTTTACATTTGTAATGTAAACATGGAAATGTGTTATTTCTTCATAGCTTTTTATAAATACACTTTAGCTCCAGCTCTGCATATCCCATGCTTATCATTTCACTGTCATGATTACCAAATCCTGCCTAGCCTGCAAATGCCACTTTGTTGTCTTAGTTTTATGTATCTACCTTTCCCAGAAAATCATCAATTAGACTTTAAAAACATTGACAAGTATACTCAATTCAGAAGTAGTGGGAAGTCTCCTTTAAAGACAAATATACTCTTACAGGATACACAGGAAGTCAGTTTTCCTGGTGACTGTAGGAAGCAAACAGTTAATCAAATAGAATTTTTAATGTTAACTATAAATGACAATATCATTGAAATAATCTGTTATGCAGTGGTTGCATGGCTACAGGAGATTATATATCAAAAACTAAAACACTGCCAGAATAGGAAAACAATGCAAGAATTCCATGTAACCTCCCTCTCAGTTGTATTTGAATTTAGGCATAGGCATGGAACCAGAAAATATGACTGTGTTATTTAAAGTCATTGCAAAAACCAATAGTACAATTTGACTTGGGTACTACGTCAGTGAGGTTATTGCATTTGATATGGGCTTCCAGTTTCTCTCCTCTCTCTCTCTCTCTCTATATATATATATATATATATATATATATATATATACTTTTCTTTAATTTAAGTAAATTGTCTACATATTTTGCTTCAGGAATTTTATACTTTTATATGCTGCCTTAAAGCAAGAAGTTCTCCAGTTTGATTCTTGGTTGAGGTGTCCTATATTCAGAGTATCAATGTCTACCTACATCAATGATTGATTTCTTTGGGTGCTCCAGCTTACTCCCACCACCCAAAAATATGCAGTAGATGAACTGCCATTATCCAAACTCCCCACAGCACAACATGTGGTATGACAATGAATGAGACTGTCCATTCTGTGATAGACCAGCTCCCTATCCAGAATGGGTTTCAGAGCCTTCTGTCCATTAGCTTGCAGGATAGATCTTGGGGTATTCACAACCCTGTAAATGATAAAACAATTTATCAGAAAATGGATGAATAGATTATGCAGGGCCACAGTTTCATCATTTTCCTCTGTACTGTTACAATAGAACAGTGATTAGTACTTTATCTTTCTACTAATGAATGTGTTCACTTTCTTTTTCTAATAAAAAAAAATAATATGTCTCTTGTTTTACCTCAGGTTCAGAACAGGACCAGCCACCTATCTCAGGGTACCAGAAACTGTAATGGACAAATTCTGAGGACATTATATATTTGCTGTTGTTTCCACTTCTTTGAAAAACTTTATTTACTGGTCCTACCTCATCCATCATTTTGTAGGATCACTGCTAAGTGGGCAGGAACTTATTTTCATTTACTGAAATAAGAAGCATTTAATCCATGCCCAGGACAAAACTCCCTGACTCTTGCACTCTTGCTATAAGTGCAGCTTTGTGCTCCTTGAGCCTTTTTCATATATTCTTTCTCTGGAATAATACAGTCTCCAGATGATCTTGCATTACAGACATGTGCTTTACGATACTATTGTAAAAACTCATTGCCATTTCTCAGGTTCCGCCCATTATAGCTAATGGCCCCCAAGTTGCCATCTATATCATTCTCTATTAGAATAGAGTAATTAACTGATGCAAATATACTCACAATGCAAAACATCAGGCAATTAATGTGAATGCCGACATGCCAGCTTTTCTATCAGAACACAAAAGAAAAGATTTTGTTATCCCTCCCCACACTGTTGCATCTCTAAACATACTAACAACAAGGTAGCACAGCCTGGGGTATGAGGAAGGATCCTTACCACCAGCATTTCATGATTTCAAAACACTAAAGCCATAGTATGCAGCTAATGTGGATTAAACTAAAATAAGTCATCTGAACAAGTCTTGAAAAAAACAATCCCAATAAAATCCATGCAGCATGCAGCCCATAGTAAGCAAGGAGAAAACCCCATAAAGACTACACCAGCTTTCTAGAGGTATATAGAACCATGGGTCATATCTCATACCGGGTCTTCTCTTACTGGTCTTTCATTTTTCATAGCATGACTTTTAATCGTGAATTTAATCTTTCACTACTTTTGTCAGTTTGCCGATAACAGACAGATGTCCTTATTTGTCAGACCTATAGCATCTGTCTTAAAGCCTCTATTACACAGAACATAAATGGGGTACCTGATTTATCAGAATTTCTTTGGTAACCAAAGTCAACTGCAATAAATTCATTCAAGCCTGGGTCATGATAGGCATCAAGTCTAAGTTTCCATGTAAGCTCACTCATATCTAAGTGGTATTGGGTGATTGAACGAATTTATTTCAATCAAGCCTTGGCTTAGGTTAAAAAATATTCAGAACATATAGTATTCCATGGATAAATATTAGGTGTAGGTTGCTAGGTCAGGTTCAACCTTCACATATTTAATATTTTAACTTAGGGTATTTGTTATTAGTTAGAATTGGTTACCCATCATATAACACATATCATGTAATTGTTATAGATTTTATAAGTTTGTAGAAATTATATATTTTAGCATACACACAAAACATAAACATAGGGTATTAATTTATATAGGGTATATATTTACACAGGGTAGGATGATTTATTGTAGAATTATGTAGGCATATTATTACCATTTTTTAAGTATTAGAAGCAACACAAAAACTTTGTAAATGTATATGTATTAATAAGTTGGTTAACTTATTATTTTTTACTCTTCATGGTTAGGGGATGTTTTTTGTACCTTGTCTTTTTAAAAGAATTAATTGAGTGTAATTATTCAATTTATTTTGGTATAAATGAGTAGTACTACTTCACCAATCTGATGAAGTAATTTCCTTGGGACGAAACCTGGGTTATTGGTGAACTGGTGCTGCTACTTTGGTGTGTTCTCTGTTTTGTGCGTTTGGATTAAACCTGGTTTTACAACTTTGGCAGTTTGTACTTGTTCTTCCAGTTTTCTATTGAAGTCAGTACTATCCTGTACAGAATTTGGTTCTCAGTCGGCTATACATGGAGGACGGTACTCAGACTGCTGACATCATGGGTATGCTCCAACGCATTCACGAACAGCTGGGTGAGCACACGATACAAATTCAAAAGCTGATGGATAGAGGAAATTCCAGTCATGTGCCAGCAACTAGTAGCAGTTTGGGCTTGCCTTTGACACAATGTACCCCGGAAACCGCAGTTACTAATTCAGGAAGGACAGGTACAAATGAGATGTGTGATATGGAAAGTTTGGATACAGTTAATTCTAATCCTAATAATATGGGAAACACACACTTGTTGCAAATCAGGGATAAATGGAAAGAAAATCAATATGAGTTTCAACAGGATAGCGTTCCAATGCTCAAAAGACAAAACGTGCAAGTAAAATCTTTAACAGAACTCATGGTCACATTTGAGAAAAAAACTATTTAAGTTAAAGAGAACATATATTGAAAACAGTTATCTCCAAAGAAACATAGAACTAAGGATGGTACCAAAGGGCCTACGGGTCTGGCGATATCCTAACGGATGTGACAAACATCCGGATATGTTAACTGAACTGCACCAGTTGTTTGACGAAACTGGTATAAAAATAATGGGGTTGATGGTCAAATACAATAATAAAAAAGTAGATGAACTGTTAGAAGAACTTGATGATTTAAACATCAAAATTACTCAAGATTTGTTGTTTGCGCATCATTATGATGACTATGTGTACTTGATAGCAGATGTTGAGAAGGGTTGTGAGGCAATATATAATAAAAAATTGTCCAAAATACAACGAGACGTCAACTTGTATGAGGAAGGGCGCATTTACCCACTCCACGACAAGCAAAAAGTCAAGCCAACTGAATCAGACACCACAGCCTATTGGAAGCGGAGACGTGATGATGTCAACGAACGTGGTCAACCACATGAGGGCAACAACTGTCGTGAACATGAGGAGGACCCTTTGGGAGAGAGCCTAAGGCGTTCGGAACGTCTGCGGAACCAGGAAGTCAACCACGAGGAGCAACAAGCGATTTGGATGGGGGCGAGAGCAAAAACAAGACGACCACTGGCCCACACAAGGGATGGTTCAAAACTTCGTATAGGCATTAAGCACGTCCTCACGGGACGTTGATGCTAACATTGATGGGACAAAATTGGAAACTATATTCACGGAACCAAATGTACAAGATTCTTTCAATATTTTTGGCGACCATGGTATTGTACGGTTGTATAATGAATCAGACATTGGAATACACATACCCTTGGAGGAAGTTGATGCTAATACTGATGGAACTTTTTTTGCAACTGCAAGTACGGAACTAAAAACAGACGAACTTTCCAAAACCTTTGGCGATCATGGTAATGTACTGTTTAACTATGAATCAAATTCGGTAATTAGAGTACACTTTAATGGTACAAACGACAGTATGACTATTTTGATGGACAATTATAATGGGCATGATGAACATGATATAGAACATAGGCATGCACTTATTAGTGAAAATCATTCTGATATTGTAGATAAAGAGGGCAATTGTTCAAAACTTAATAATGATGCATTTGGTGTAGTTAATAATGTTTTTAATGACACACAAACTTGTAAGAAAGTTACAAATGATATCACTGACAGTTATAACACATGTGATTCCGACTTAATGAAATTAAGCATACACTTGGTATGTGATGATTTCAATGCTCAGGAGAGAATTGCAAATGGTGACAACCCAGGGGTTGAAGGGTATACAGATTTAGATACTTTAAATTTAGTTGCTGTTATTGACAAAAGACAAGTTGGGAACGCCGACAATTTTTATTCAACCCCAGTAGTTGAACATTTAAATATAGAAGAGAATGCACCGGATGAATGTACAAGTCAAGACTTAGATATAGTGAGCATTGTAAATTTTTACGAAGAGTTATGTCAGAAGAACATCATTTCTGTTATTTCAGTGCAGTGTGAAGGAGTATTAAGTAAGCCCAAAGTAATATCAAACACCAGCAAAGATTTCAAGGTGCATAATTATTCAAATATAGACATTGGTATAAAACATGCTGACTTTCTGTCCAAAGGATTTAACTTTGTACCAAGTAGGAGGGGGAATATTGTTGACTCATTAATTGATCTAAAACTTTTTATTCGTAAAATGAACTTAAAGATTAATATGGAAATGGACCTTACTAACTCCAGGCATGGAAGTGATGGAAGAATATTAAAAAAATCTAGTGTATATAATCCTGGTTTGAATCAGGTAGTTTCAACTTTTGAACACATATGTGAGCAAGAATTTAGGGAACACTATAGGCATAGACAGTATTTAAGCAAATATAATTTAACAAAAGAGGAGTATGATATTTTGAAATTTATTAGTAATAAGGAGTGTATACGTATAATGAAACCGGACAAGGGCAATGGGATAGTGGTTACCAACAAGCAAGATTATAACAGTATTATGATGTCCATGTTGTTAGAAGACAATTATAGTGAAGTTAGTCTTAATGAAATTAATATAGCCTATCAAAAAATAGATATGGCCTTGGACGATATGGTCTACCAGGGAGAGATTATTGAAAATGAGTATGGGTTTATGTTGAATCAATACCCTGTAGTGAGTGCTATTTTTGGAATACCCAAAATTCACAAAGGGCTAAATAATGTTAAATTCAGACCTATAGTGGATGGAAAACGCAGTAAAGTGAGTTTTATTAGCCAGTTTTTGGATCAAAAATTAAAGAAAGGTCTAGGAGTTACATCTTACATTGTAAAGGACTCATGGCATTTTTTGGAAACTATTAAACATTGGAACATACCAAAAGAATTTTATTTTGTTACTATAGACGTATGCAACTTGTTTAGTGTGATCCCACATGACGTAGGTTTAGAATGGTTGGAGGAACAGCTTTGTGTTACTAGGGTTTACGAACAAGATGAAGTCAACACATATGTTAGATTAATGGATTTAGTATTAAGAAACAATTTTTTACATTTTGATGGCCATTACTTTAAACAATCTTTTGGCGTAGCTATGGGGGCAGCTTGTGCCCCCACCTACGCCAATTATATTATGGCTTATTGGGAAAGAAAGTATGTACACAAAAGTGAATATAGTCCATATATTAATATGTATTTGAGATTCCTGGACGATATTTTTATCATCTGGACAGGTGAAAAATTACTACTGGACAACTTCCTCGACTATATTAATAATTCAGTTTGGTTCCTAAAGTTCACTTATCAGGTTAATACTGAAAAGGTAGATTATTTGGATGTAAGTCTAATACATGATAAAAAAGAAGGTAAGGTGAAATCAACAATATTTAGAAAACCTACCTTCTCAAATTCTTATCTACATTATGATAGTTGGCATCCTAAGCATCAGAAAAAAGCTATAGTGAAGGGGCAGATGGTTAGGGTTGTGCGTATGGTCAGTGACAATGTGGACTTTGAGAATGAATTAGAGTTTGTTATAAAAATGTTTCTTAATAGAGGGTATCCGGAAAAATTATGTTTCGATTTGAAGAAGGAAATTGTTTTTAAAAGAAACAACAAGATAATGGTTCCAATTATTGCATCAAATACAGATCAGTTTGGGTACTCTAAAAATAACAATGAATTAAATACATTTGGTAGTGATACTATTTTGTATATTTTAAAGTATAATAGGGACACTGAGTTTTTAGTTAACATAGTTATGAAATATTGGGAGATATTTCACAACAATAAGGTGGAACAGAGGCTCTTCTCATATATAAATTTGTATTTAAGAAAGATATGTCATTAAAGGACATTTTTGAAAGGAGTACGATTGATACAAAGGTCATAAGTAACAAATGTAAGGGGAATTATAAATGTGGTAGATGCACAACATGTAAATACATTTGGACATCAGGACATACAATTTCTATTAACCATTGTGATATTATAATTAATGGACATTTTGATTGTTATAGCAAAAACTTGGTATATTTAGCAAAGTGTCAAGAATGCAGGGCATTTTATGTAGGGAAAACCTGTAGAAGGTTTAGGGACAGAATAAAAGAACATATTCTGGATATAAAACACCAGAAACCGACAAATGCCCTAGCAAGACATGTCATGGCCAATGGTGGACACAATTTTAAATTTTGTGCAATTCAGCAGGTGATCTTTGATCAACAGGGAAGAATCATCCAATACCACTTAGCTATGAGTGAGCTTACATGGAAACTTAGACTTGATGCCTATCATGACCCAGGCTTGAACGAATTTATTTCAATCAAGCCTTGGCTTAGGTTAAAAAATATTCAGAACATATAGTATTCCATGGATAAATATTAGGCGTAGGTTGCTAGGTCAGGTTCAACCTTCACATATTTAATATTTTAACTTAGGGTATTTGTTATTAGTTAGAATTGGTTACCCATCATATAACACATATCATGTAATTGTTATAGATTTTATAAGTTTGTAGAAATTATATATTTTAGCATACACACAAAACATAAACATAGGGTATTAATTTATATAGGGTATATATTTACACAGGGTAGGATGATTTATTGTAGAATTATGTAGGCATATTATTACCATTTTTTAAGTATTAGAAGCAACACAAAAACTTTGTAAATGTATATGTATTAATAAGTTGGTTAACTTATTATTTTTTACTCTTCATGGTTAGGGGATGTTTTTTGTACCTTGTCTTTTTAAAAGAATTAATTGAGTGCAATTATTCAATTTATTTTGGTATAAACTAGTAGTACTACTTCACCAATCTGATGAAGTTATTTCCTTGGGACGAAACCTGGGTTATTGGTGAACTGGTGCTGCTACTTTGGTGTGTTCTCTGTTTTGTGCATTTGGATTAAACCTGGTTTTACAACTTTGGCAGTTTGTACTTGTTCTTCCAGTTTTCTATTGAAGTCAGTTCTTACCTATAAAATCCTGTCACCTATTGTTATTTCCTACTTTCTTCTGAGAGTTGCCATTGTAGATTAAAGAAGGAGAACATCTCAACTCACCATTCCTTGCCTGCTGTCAGCATCAGTAGCCTCCGGTGCCATATGGTTAGAAGTCAGTGAAAGCCCTTCCTTTCACATTTGGGTTACTGCCCCTACAGAATGCTTGCACTTGTTGAACTTGTCTACTGAACATAATTGCCCCCATGCACACATATCACTGTTTCTTTATGCTTGAAATCTAATAGATTTCAACTACTTGATTTCTAACATGGTCACTGGAGACCATAGTGGTCATATTACCAGAGCCTAAGAGAACTTCTACACCTTTTCCATTTACAGACCTCTTAAAATGACCCAATTGTTACTCCATTTACAGTCAGTATGTTGTATAACACAGGAGCACAAACAAATTGATTTTCAAATCTAGTTATGTTTTGTACAATGCAGTACACATCCATTTACACTTCAGTCAAAGGGAACATCTAGTAAATGATAGCTTATTTATAAATATCCCATGACATTTCTGGAGGCAGATGCCTTTATTTTGTAACCCACTCCTCAATTGAAAGGGTGCTACTAGTACTGTGTCAGAAATGATCACATTTCAAATATTTTTTGAAATAAATGCTTTCTCCTTTATTTAGAAAACGCAAGAATAAAGTCAGTCTTACCATATGTCAGAAGCCACTTCTCTCAAGTACTGTTTTCTAGAACAACTGCTCTGTAACAATAGATTTTCAACCAGGACCAGTAGATTTCCTGCATTTTCTGCAGTTTTGTGAGTAACTTCACTACACCGGGTGTTTTTTTACATAAAAGTTTCCATTACTAGTAATTCAATTACAAAATCCATTAAATTATTATGAGGTTGTAGCTACTTCTAGCCACATTTATTGATTAGATATATTTGATTTTGCCAGTTTCCTAGTCAAGAAAGTCCATGTATGAAATTGCTAGTCAATAATGTTGACATTTACTTCACACAGAGCCCAGATCTTGCCCTTTAATTTTGTATAGGATCATAGCATCTACAAGGCAGATCATGCCAAAAACCATTAAAATCTTGCCAGCACTTACCCTCATATGGCACCTCCTATCTCTAGGAAGGTAGTACAATATAGGTCTGTAGAGAATTTGTGCTTACCCATCCACTTAGCAATGTGTACAAGATCAAAGGGCAGAATCCTTCTTTATCCTAAATGATAAACATACATCATCAAGGAGGAGTCTATACAATAGAAAGTATAGGGAAGGATCTTCAGGTATGTGATATTTTAGGTGGGAACCTACGGGGTCTTTGAAGTTGTGCAATGTGTTTGGACAAATACATGCCAATGGGTGCACTAAAGTCAATAACTGGCCTGATAAGGGATGAGTAGGGATAAATAGCTGAAGATGATCTAGATGAGATGCATTTAGATATTAGTCTGACTAGACAAAAGATTTTCTAACTACTGTTGCAATATGGTAGTGAAATGATCGAGACTTGTCAAAGAAATCTACTGTGTATAGACATTGACATGGGCAGTAGGATGGTCCAGGTACACATTCTGAAATGCTTTGGTGAGGAATAGGATTACCAGGCTAGTATGATCAAATAATGACCATCCCTTTATTTCAACTGTGTGATTACCACCAGTAAGAATACCTTTGTGCTTATCTGCTGGTGATATTTTCAGAAGAAGCAGCTGGCAAAATTGTGCTCTGATGACTTTGAAGGGATTGGCAGGAAACATGAAGTACCATCTCACATATTCATTTTAAAAATAAACATTCTGCATTTGCACATACAAGTGTATGAGTGATATTGATCTGCAATTAGCTGCTGTCCTATTTTTTACCCACTCTCCCTGAGATTCAGAAATGTTTGCAAAATTACGATAGGCAGTTGTGGCCAATGAACGTCCACATGCAGGATGTATGCTATTCAAAGACTGGAGGCCAGACAGCACAGCTGTTTAAAATATACACTAATAGCTATATAAATAGATGGTGATGAGCATCTGTATTAAAATGAGGGGCTTCATGTATGGAAATGAGGTCAAACAAGATGGTAGAGCAATTCAGAACCATCTAAAGAGTGTGACATGGTACACAAACAGTAGTGGCAATGACTGTGATGATTGAAGGTACTGCCAGCGATGCCAGTAGAAGTGGGGCAGTGGATGTGTAACATATGCCACTACAGCTAGCTGGAGTTTTGTAAAGAATTATATGCCATTTGTATATCAAACTGATTTGTACAGGTGCTTGTTTTGAAAAATGTATTTGTAAAGTGGATTGTGTTAAAATGTATCAACAGTGTGTCCTGTAGCAAAGAAAATAAATGTACATAGCTGAATTAAATGTATATGTTTTGACAGAGGATACTGGAAGAGAAAAGATTAATCTCAAACTTCCAAAAATAGTAAGAAGATTAAACTACTTGTCCAAGGCCATAAAGATGTTATCTCACAGTTTTGAATGAAGCCAGAAATGCAATGTCTGTAAGAAGTATGGTTTATTAGCTCATGTAGGAAGAAGGGAATTGTTTTATGGTTTTATGACTTCCAGCAATTGCACCAGATCTGAGCAATGCTCTTACGTTATATTATTGACATGTAGGTGCTAAAATCCTGGCAGCTTCTAGTGATGGTGATAGTGTAGGAACCAGAAGTCAGATAACCAGATTATGTGATGTCATTCAGTACAGAAATAATGTTTTAATATTAGAGGAGACTGAAGTCTCATGGCAGTCTGTTCGTGGAACGTGATAATGGAGGAAGACCACTTACCCACTTCATCTTGCCTTACACTAGTAAGTGACCAGGGACTAGTACCCTTTAGATTAGTCAGGAAAATATATTGCAAATAGTTAAATATTGTTTTTCTGTAACTGTGTGAATCTTTCCAGCTGTGTTATTTTAATATTTCTTGTGACTGAAACTCTAGTTTTATTATAAATAGATATTTAGTATTTTCATGCTATTTTATTATTTATTACTAAATATATTTTAATTTCTCATTGTGGCCAGTCCTTTTAGAAAAATATTTAAGTTTTGAGAGTATTTGCACAGATTTATTTGGTAATAACTCTGGCAACATCTGAAAGCCTGCCTGTTTGGTCAACATTACCATTTGTATTAATATTAACTTCACTAAGCATAACTGGATACCCTTTTAAGAGCCTTATAGTAATTGACTGGTGGCAGTGAATCTACATTATAGTCTGGGCAAAGTTGGTAGAGTGGGTAATCTGTGCTAGCCTTTCCGTGTGTGTGTGTGTGTGTGTGTGTGTGTGTGTGTGTGTGTGTGTGTGTGTGTGTGTGTGTGTGTGTGTGTGTGTGTGTGTGTGTCTTTGTAAAAATGAAATCTCAAAGAGTGTGTGTCTCAGCTACTTGGAACAGAGACACAAAGCACTGGTTTCACAGAGAGGGTGCTAGAGGATTTGGCTTAGACACTCTGATGAGGACCTAACCCTACAGCTGTGTCAGTGCGGAGTCTTACTGGGGACCTGGAGGGAGACAGATAGAGATACCCAGACCCAGGGCTGAGTGTGTAGCCTGTGTGGCCTTAAGGGACATTGTGCTTGATGCAGAGAGGTCTGCATCTGGAAATACTGAGTATATCCATTTGTATTCCAAGTGATCATTCCTCTGCAGTGTCAGTGGTGAGGATTCAGGCTCCTTGATTACTGACCCAGAGTGGAGACATCACAATGACCACAGAAAAATACAAATGCATGCAGCAAAAAATGTGGACCTATGTTAGAAGTTGCCACAGCACTGGTGAGCATGTATATGAAACAGGTTACTGCTGCCACTATGAGCCATGGGTGTGCTTGTTGTTACTCTAAGAGGTGTTGTGTCATCTGACCTTATTTAACATTTCATGGCCTTCACAACACAGATATTGTAAACTGGCACCACATGGATAGCGACACCACATAGGAGATATGTGTCAGCTTTATCTTCAGGCCTGTGAAAGTCATGGATTACTCACCCAGTGGATACAAAATATGTGTAGTTTTATGTATACTAGCAATGGTGACCTTTCTCTGACCAACATGGGACACAGTGGGGGTATCTCAGCCATCTGCCTTGAGAATACTACATCAGTTTCTCAATGACACGGTGCAGCATGTGGTAGAGTTTGTGCTTTCCATATACCACAGAGGAGAGAATCAACACCATGCAGGATTTCTGTGAAATAGTCCATTTCTCTGAGGTGCTGGAGACCATAGAGTGCAGCCATATTGAAATAAGGGCCCCACCTGGTGACCTGGGAAAAAGGTATGTGAATCATAAAGGGTATCACATCTTTAATTGCTAAGTGGACTGTAATGCACAGTGTATCATCTACAATGAGTCTGCAGGCCAACCAGGAAGTTACCTTGTCTCCTACATATGGCACATATGTTACCATTACCAACAGTTTCTGAGATGTGTCTTCCTCCAGTGTCACATTATTAGTAATGATTGAAGCTCTGGTTGATTATACCCATTCAAAATGGAGAGTGTGACAGGCCATGGATACATCTGTTTCCTATAACAAACTTGGATCATTGTGGAGTGTGTGTTTAGGATATGTGACGTCCCCCATCTGAGACAGTGATCAAGGAACTTCAGTCCTCACCACTGACATCAGTGGGGAACATTCACTGTGACAAAAATAGATGCACACAGTATTTTCAGATGTAACCCTCTACACCAAATACAATTTCCCTTAAGAGCACACAGGGAATGCACACTCCAGTCATTGATCTATGCTTCCTCTCCAGATCCCAATGAGATCCCCACTGACCACTATACAGCTGAATCCTTAACCAGGTGTTCCAAACCAAGTCCTCCACCACACTCTTTGTGAAATCAGTCCTCTCAGTGTCCTTACTCAAAGCAGCTGTCACACACACTCTCTTTGAGATTTGATTTTCAAACACGCACACACGCACACACACTCACACACACACACACATACACACACACACACACACACACACACACACACACACACACACACACACACACACACACACACACAAACACACACACACACACACCTGGGAAGGGCTGGCATAGCTTCCCACTCATCAGGAATCAAATTCAAGGGTCACCTCACCCTATGCCCATACAGCAACTCAAAGGGTGAAAAATCTGTAGATTCCTGGGAAACCTCTCTATATGCAAACAGCAGATGGGGCAAATATTTGTCCCACCCTCTGTTAAACTGTTATGCAAATGCCCTTAGCATGGTATGTAGTGTAGAGTTTATATTCTCCACAAGATCATTAGTCTGTGGGTGGTAGGGGATAGTGTTTAGGTACTTCACCCCACAGTCCTCCCACAGATGAAGCAGCAGGTCTGACATGAAATTGGCACCTCTGTCAGTTAGTATTTTTCTCAAGAAACATACCCTGCTGAAAATATCTAACAAAGCATTTGCCACCTGCTCTGCCTCAATGGAGGACAGAGCCACCACCTTA
The DNA here is from genome assembly GCF_019279795.1 of Protopterus annectens. Lineage (NCBI taxonomy): Eukaryota > Metazoa > Chordata > Ceratodontiformes > Protopteridae > Protopterus > Protopterus annectens. The sequence continues at coordinate 306,899,783 of NC_056750.1, forward strand.
GGGTATCTAGTAGCATAATTTATTTATTTATTTATTTATTTATGTATTTATGTATTTATTTATTTATTTTGCATTTGTTGATCGGGATAGTCTGACTGAGCTGAAGAGCTCTGTTTCAGCGGAGGCCCGGGGAGCAAAACTCTAACATATTATACAATTTTCATTATAAATTAGCATATTATACAATTTTCATTATAAATTAGCATTAAACAGCAATGTTACAGGATTATTACAAGGCATTAAGTAGCAATACAATGTTATACAGTGTCAGTAATCAGGAGTATAGCATAACTATTTCAAGATGTATAAAAATAAATATGTCATTAAGATGAGTATAGTTTTTGGGGTAAGTGGTTACAAAAACCCAGTTTTATCATGATTTAGTTGCATGAAGGCAAGACAATTACAATAGAATATTTCTCTGAGGCAATTTGCTTAATACATTTTAGAAGACAGTAGAAAGAGTAGTTAAGGAAGATTAGAGAGAGCTAGTGAGAAGAGTGAGTTAAGGACAGAAAGTAGATTAAAGGTATGAGACGTAGGGGATGGTTAAGGAGGGAGAATGCAGTGACAGGACCAATGACTTTTAAAGTGCTCTTTGGTGGCTGTCTTAAATTGTTTAGGATGTGCAAAAGTCCTGATTTCTAGTGGGAGCCTATTCCAGGCAATAGTGGGGTGATAGCTGTATATGTTGCATCCAAATTTAGATTTGTGTTTGTAGATTTGTAGTAGGTCTTGGTTAGAGATTCGGACAGGTCTGGAGAGAGAATAATGGGAGATGCGAGAGGATAGGGCTAGGCAGTAGGAAGGCTGGTATAGGATAGAATGGATGATCTGGAGCTGAGAGAGAAGAAGCTGGTGGGATAATTCAAGCCAGTTTAGGTGTTTTAGAGAGAGACAGTGATGGCATTTGTAGGTTTGTTGGGCAGCAAATCTAGCTACCTTGTTGTAGGTAGATTCGAGTTATCTACTACCACTAGGTATATTTCTTCCCTATAGACCTTGGGGTAATCAGTGGCCCCACAATATCCATAGCTACCTTCTGAAACAGCTTCTCAGTCACAGGCAAAGGCATCAAAGGAGATTTGACCTTGTCATCTGCCTTCCCTACTTTTTGGCACTGCTCACAGGTTCTGCAGTACCCTGTTACATCCCTTGCATTCCCAGGCCAATGAGAGTTCTGCATAATATGTCTCTTGGTATGCTTTATGCTGGCATAGCTTCCCACTCATCAGAAGTCAGATTCAAGGGTCCCCTCACTCTGTGCCCATACAGCAACTCAAAGGGTGAAAAATCTGTGGATTCCTGGGGTACCTCTCTATATGCAAGCAACAGATGGGGTAAATATTTATCCCACCCTCTGTTAAACTTTTATGCAAATGCCCTTAGCATGGTCTTTAGTGTAGAGTTTAACCTCTCCACAAGACCATTAGTTTGGGGGTGGTAGGGGATAGTCTTTAGGTGCTTCACCCCATAGCGTTCCTACAAATGAAGCAACAGGTCTGACATGAAATTGGCACCTCTGTCAGTCAGTATTTTTCTCAAGAAACCTACCCTGCTGAAAATATCTAATAATACATTTGCCACCTGCTCTGCCTCAATGGAGGACAAAGCCACCACCTCTGGATATCTAGTAGCATAATCTACTACCACTAGGATATATTTCTTCCCTGTGGAAATAGGGGTACTCAGAGGCCCCACAATATCCATAGCTGCCTTCTGAAACAGCTCCTCAGTCACACGCAAAGGTATCAAAGGAGCTTTGACCTTTTCACCTGCCTTCCCTACTTTTTGGCACTGCTCAGAGGTTCTGCAGTACCCTGTTACATCTCTTGCAATCCAAGGCCAATAAAAGTTCTGCACAATACGTCTCTTGGTATGCTTTATGCCCATATGACATAAAAAAGGAATGTCATGGGCTATGGCAAGAAGTGCCAGATGGTAGGCTCTGGGCACTAACTGCTGTATTACCTCACCCTCTAGAGCCCTCCTTCAGAGGTCCACTTTCTATACAGTAATCCATTGTTCCAGTATACAGACTCCCCTTTTCCTTAAGAATGAGGTGCCTCCTTAGCTACCTCGTACCTAAGCCTCTTAGTGTAGGCTCCGAGAGCTGAACCTGTCTCAACTCTAACTTTGTGACCCTTCTCAGCTATCCTTCCACAGGAAGTTTGGTACCTTCTACAGTGGTACCTCACCATCAGCCTGGGGTTCAGTTATTCTGACAGCGGTACCTCACTACCAGATTTTGAGGTTTAGTTATTCCCCTTTACCCTGTCGAAGGGAACATCAGTATCTATCAGCAGCTGTGGCTCACTTTCAGGCTCACTGCTACAGGGTAGCTTTCTCCCTGAAATAGCCACATCACTAGTCCTGGCTTCAGGTGTGGTGTCTGCCTGTGTCCCCCCAGACTAACAGACCCACATGCCTCTCTCCAAGTCTGACAAAGTTCCTGTAATCACGGCTGCACAGGTAAAAACCCCACTCTCCAAAGCCAAGAACACAGCATCTATGGGACCGGACAACATCCCAGGCTGCGTTCTACATGAACTGTTGAATGAACTGGCACCCCACCTAAGCACTATATTCAATCATAGCCTCACCTCAGGCTTTATGCCCACTGAATGGTGCACAGCGACAGTTATCCCACTCCACAAAGGGGGAGCCACCACGAACCCCGGGAACTACCGCCCCTTTAGCCTAACAAGTCTGGTCTGCAAGGCCATGGAACTTATCATCATGGATCTTATACACAAAGACATTGGTAATCTCCAAACTCTGGACCCCACCCAGTTCGGGATTGTAAAAGGCAGATCATGTCTCCTAAACTTGATAGACTTCTTTGAAGCAGTCACCAATGCCGTAGACGAGGGTAAGGTGGTTCACACAGCCTATCTAGATCTCGCCAAGGCTTTTGACACCACCCCCCACTCTGGAATTATAGATAAACTCACTAAACTAGGTATAAATCCCTATGTCACAAGATGGGTTGCCAAGTGGCTCACTGACAGAACCCACACTGTGAAAGTAGCAGACTCCAAATCCGACTTCAGACCAGTGACAAGTGGAGTACCACAGGGTTCAGTCCTGGGTCCTCTCCTGATTGGTATCTACATTTCTGAAGTCCAGGCTAACACAAAAGGTCTTTGGCTAATGAAGTTCGCAGATGACTGCAAACTAGGAGCCATAATCAAAACTCATAACGATGTGGACATCCTACAAACGGGCCTCAGGGAGACAGATGCCTGGTGTCAAAGCCATGGCTCATGCTCAATGCCAGAAAGTGCATTGTCATCCCCTTTGGTGAAAACTCTGTACCCATGAACTATCACACAGGTGGTAGTCTACTTAACACCAAAAGTGTGATAAGAGACCTTGGGACACAGGTGGACAGTAGTCTCTCCTTTGATAATCACATTGCCACAGTAGTCAGAAAGTCCTTCTACATGGCGCACCTCATCACAAAAGGTTTCTCATCCAGGAAAAAAAGAGGTCATTGTTCCCCTCTACTCGTCATTCATTAGACCCATTATAGAGTACAACACCCCTTTTGGTATGTACCTCACAAGAAATCTACAACAACTGGAAAGGCTGCAGAAATACCTCACAAAGAGGATTACCGGCCCTATGCAGACCATCTCAAAAAACTTCAGCTTTACTTTGTCGCATATCGTCTACTCAGAGGCGATCTCTGCCTAACATACAAAGCTATGTCAAACCCAGAGCTGTTGGACATGCTCCACTTAAAGAAATCCAAATCCCACCGAGCTACACACTCTAGGGACCTAAACCTTGTCACTACAATAAACAGAACATGCTGGAGGGATTGATTCCTGTCCCAGAGACTTCCCATACGCTGGAAAAAACTACCTGTCTATATCAAACAAAGCTCCTCATTAGCACTCTTCAAGAAAAATCTTGATGATTGGATGGAAAATAGCAAATTCACCCTGGGGATCACCTCTGTGGCTCTGCTCAACAGGGACACAGGAAAATAATTTTCTTGGGTAGCAAAAGCCAGGGTACCTTTTTTTCTAGGCTTATATAGGCCCTAGGGCCAATAGACTAGTCCCTACCTATGAACCTATGAACCTATGACTGCATGTAACTGCATGCACACAAGATACTGCATTATCAAAATAATTCCCTATCAACATATCTGCAGGGATATCCTCAAACACACCTACTTGCTTGCTTCCCTTTCCACCCTCCCAGTCAAGATGAACTCTGGCCAAAGGTATATAAAGCTCTGTCTGGAGTGGACTACCCAAGCAAATGCTGCTCCCCTTTAACCACTGCAGGCTTCACAATGGTTATGTCAGAGACTGTGTCTCTCTTGGCAGTGACCTGTTTTTCATCCACTAACATAGGATACAAGCTCAGATGATAGTTTGGTACCTCTGTTGTCTCCAGACAACTTACCACTGGCATGCAGTTATTCCCACTTGCTGGCTCCCTCACCTTTTGTTCCCCACCCTGCTTCAGTGGACATATGCATGCTACATGGCCCCTCTGGTTATATTTAAAATATCTAAACCCTGGTCCATGTACCTGAACTAGTGGCTTCCCCTTTTACTGGTGGACTCTGTTGGGATGGTTTAGGCTGCCCACCATGGGTTTCTTTATATCCATGTGCATCACTGGGTATCCTCTACTTGTGCAGTGGTGCTCTACTTGCCAAGTATAGATCCCCTTTTCTCCTCAGCTCATCCGCAGAGTTACACTCCCTGTCTGCCAACCAGATTCTCATGTCCTCAGCCAAAGTGTTAAGGGCTTGTTCTCTCACCAAAAGGTCTGCCAGCCTTTCAAAAGAAGTGACCTGACACCCACTTGCCCACCTATGAAAATAAGTGCTTAGTTCAGCAATATAATCCCATACACTTTCATCTGCCCTGCATCTATGCTCATGACATTTTTTTCTGTAAGCTTTAGGTGTTAACTGAAAACATTCCAATAAACATTGTTTAACACTGTCATAATTTCAACAATCAGTATCAGACAATTTAGAAACAACAGCTACAGCTTTATCATGAAGTAAAAGGGTCAGGAACCTTACCCAGAGCCCTTGGTCAACAAATTACTGTTTACATATTCTTTCAAATATATGAATAAAACTATCAAAATTATCATCTGTATACTGTGGAAGAAATTTACCGACCTTTGCTGCTTTTGGGGTTCAGTTATTCCCTTTCCCATTACCTCCATGTTCCTGTTGAGGAGTCAGCATGTCCTCTCATGTCGACACTGTTTTTCATTTTCTTTGGCCTCCAAATATCACAGTCTCTCTGCCAATTCTAACTCCATACGTTTTGCCTCCATTTAACTCCAGATGGGTTTTTAAATCCTCTGAGGAAAAGGTGAATTGTCTTGTTTCTGATGGCTGCACATCCCCATCACCAGACTGGTTGTCTTCCTGGCTGCTGGTCTGTGCTGCAGCTGTCACCAAGGCTGAAATTATTTCTTCTTTAGTTAGGCTGGCATCCAGTACTTTGGATTTGCACACCTTAACCAAATGGTTCACTGTTAGCTTGCCAAAACCCTCTGATGACATCTTTGCCTGCTTTTCCTGACTAAACTGAACTAAAAAATAAATAAAACTGTAATGAAAAATGAAACTCTGTATGTTTACTTTGTGGCTGCTGAAAGTACAGACATCTTTAGTGATAACTGGTCACAGGCTACAGAAATTTGATTAATATCCACACCGCTGCTCACCAATATGTGACATCCCTTCTCTGTGCCAGTGATCATGGAGCCTCAATATCCTCACCACTGACACTGTTGGGGAATGTTCACTGAGAAAATAATAGACACACAGTATTTTCAGGTGCAACCTTTGTACCAAGTACAATTTCCCTTAAGAGCACACAGGGAGTGCACAATCCAGTCCTGGGGCTGGACTTCCACTCCAGGCCCCAAATAAGATTCCCCATTGACCACTATAGAGCTGAGTCATTAGCCATGTGTTCCAAGCCATCCTCACCCACCCTTTCACTGAAATCAGTGCTCTCATTGTCCCTGTTCAAAGTAACTGTCACACATACTCTCTTTGAGTTTTGATTTTCACACACACACACACACACACACACACACACACACACACACACACACACTGGAAAGGCTGGCACAGCTTACCTACTGTATGTTGCCACCAGAAAACCTGAAGCCAGCTACTTTAAGGCTCTTACCAAGGTACCCAATTCACTTATTAAAATTAATACTTATACAAATGGTAGTGTTTAAGCAAGCAGCAAGACTTTCAGGAATGTGGAGCCACAGTACCATTAAATAAATGAAAGTTAAATATGTTCTAAAAGTCCAGCCACAATGAAAGGTTTAGATATATTTAATAATAAATAATTAAAAAAAATAACAATTCTGAATATCTATTTACAAAAAACACCAGAGTTTCAGTCACAGGAAATATAAAAAACAAAACTAATTGAAAGACTCAGACAGATACAGAAAAGACTGAAGAATCACTGTTCTCTAGTAACTTACTAAAGCAAGGCAAGATGAACGTGGATGAGTGTCTTGTCAGGTCCAAAAACAGAGTGCACACCTCTCACTAGTGTTCTAATATCATTTAAGTGCTGGCTACAGAATGACATCACATCTGGTCACCTGACTCTGTGGATCCCACGCTACCCTCTCACTATAAACTGAGCCAGGATCTGGCACTGATGTGTCACAATACACACATAGAACTTTAGCTAAGGTTTATTACAGCATCTGGAAACTGTAAAACAATTCCAGCACTTCCACCCTTCTTGAAGAAACTAACAAGCCATTCTCTGGCACCCCAGTGTAGCAATTAGTTCGCCACTAAGGAAAATGTAGCAGGATCACAGCCTAGGCTTTTTCACAGACATTGCGTCCTCTGGGTGCATTCAGACCCGTGAGATAAAATCTTTATGGCCTAAACCAACTCATTTAATTTCAGGCTATTTCTCTTAAGGTTAAATGGGCTGAACTTAACCCCCTCCCTTCCAGTATCCTCTGTTAAAATATATACATTTCATCAGTTACAACAATACAGTCTGACATATATGTATATTTTTTTCTGTCCAATAGGACCCACTGTTGATACATTTTTAACACAAGCAAATTTAGAAATAATTTTTTAACACATGCATCTGTACAAATCAGTTTGATATTCAAATGATATATAATTTTTTACAAAACTCCAACTAGCTATGCTGGCATATGTTACACATGCACTGCCTTACTCCACGGGCACAGCTGGCACTACCTCACATCTTCACAGGCTACTAAAGGCTAAAGATGTGCTTTCACTGTCTGGATGTATCTGTTAGTGTCCTGTAGTATGACCTTGTCACATGCGCAAAAATATTCTCAGTGTGTGTTATGTTACACAGTATGATAATTAGAAGGCAGTTGCAGCTAGAAGATGAGTTGCAGGAATAATATCTCCCAGTACCCCAGGCAGTGGATGATGAACCAGATGAGGAGTCAATAGGGGACTGAGCAGCAAGGGATGAACATGTTATATGGAGGCAGATGCAATATGCCATGGGTATTGTTAAAGTAGGCATGACTAGCACACAGCCTTGACCCATAGTAAAGCATGCACACTTCAATAAACATGGCATATGCAAATCCAGTGCCAGACTGTGCTTACCCATGCACAGCTAGGCCACACTGTGCATTAGACACAGGCAATCCAAGTAACAATGTAGAAAGGACAGAGCACAATTATTATTATATGCAGAAGTGGGGGAGGGAGCATAAGTGTGACATGTTATCCCAGAAAAAATGTGAAAGTGCTTTAGAAAATGAAAACTTATGACTACAATGTATGTATGAGTTGGGGTCTTAGAGGAATTACTGCAAAAGGTTTTGTGCTAGGCCACTGTCTTTGTTTGTCTGATTGTATGAGGTAGTGGGGGCTGTAGAGATATGTGTGTGTGTGTGTGTGTGTGTGTGTGTGTGTGTGTGTGTGTGTGTGTGTGTGTGTGTGTGTGTGTGTGTGTCTGTGTGTGTGTGTGAGTGTGTGTGTGTGTTTATACTGAGACACAGCCTCAGCAGTAGTTTCATCACTGCATCCTAATCTAATGACCAAGTTCAAGTGTTTCAGTTTATCGGGCAAGTCCAGGGAATACATAGAAAATGAGCAGGCATCCCATGTGCACTTCCATCCATAGATCACTGGTTAGATGTAGGTGTGCTGTGTGACCATTAGTGGTGTTGATTACCAGAAATGTCAATACCATGACTGACAAAACCTCAGGGATGCCCTCTCCTGTCCGTAGGTACTTCTTAATGAAAATAATGTGGAAACACTGGTACTACATGACTGTGACCTTGGTAATCCATGGCTATGATGGTTGCGATCCATGGTTTATGTCAACTACATGACATGCAAGGTTAGGAGGATGTTCCTTGTGAAAGTATTCATTCATTGCTATCAAAAAGGTGCACATAAGGGCTGCACACTTCTGGAGGTCATCTTGCACACTCTGCAGTACCCATATCATCTCTGCAAAGGCTGAGATGGTAGTAGCTTGTATCGTCACAAAAAAAGGTTGTGTCACACTCACCAGCACAGCTAGTTTGAAGCAGGAGGCAGTACCCATGCCCTCGACATTCATCAGTACACACACCAATGTGGTCACCACTCACCCTGTGGAGCTTGTGGTGGACATTGATGTCTGAGCCACGGGGGGGGGGGGGTGACACACTGCCCTGACTATGAATGTCTGCACTAACTTTTCCTCCCTGTATGGTGTGTGTGTGTGTGTGTGTGTGTGTGTGTGTGTGTGTGTGTGTGTGTGTGTGTGTGTGTGTGCACGTGTCTGTTGGGTGTTCACAGGCACAAAGGCTGTGGCTGTGTCCATGTTCTGGATAAGGGGAATTGTATTCACAATCCCTGTGTCCACTATAGGCTATACTTCTTGACCATGCCAGTTACTCATTACCACTATTATCAGAGTCAGATGATTCTTCAGCAGCAAGTGGTGTAAATCCCATGGTGCTAGTGCTGGTTAGAGTATCACCTGTGAAGATAGCAAGTCATAAAGACTAGTATAAGCATAACCCATCATCTCTACCTTACTCCCAGTGCAGATTTTAAAATACAGTGGTTATTACTTATTATTTATTTTATTTGTTTGACATTTGTTTACTAGGAAAGTCCAACTAGGTGGGTGCCCATTTTCAGCAGAGGCCCAGGGAGAAAAGCTCCACAGACAATAAACATATTACATTAGCTTATTACAAAGAAAGAATGAATGTTTTCACATACAAGAAAGAATACACAATAATGGATAGCATATCGTTTTTACATATATTAGATGAAACATACTTGCACATTAATTACTGATTTTAGATATTACTAAGGAGACTATATACACGAGACAAGAGGTCCTTACAATTATATGATTCAGATCAGTATGATTCTGCTTGATAGTTAAATAAGTTTTGTTTATTATAATGTACTTAGTATACATATCTTATAGTGCAGGGTTGAGAGAGAAGAGGAATTACAGGAGGGGGAAAGTAGGAGATATAAACTTGTGTGTTTATTTGTAAAGTGTGGAGTATGGATAGGGAAGAAGTAAAAGGGAGAAAGAAAAGTTAGAGGACTGTATAGTGATAATAGTAGTGTAAGGTATAGGTAAAAGAGGCAAAAAATTATCAATTGTATAAAATATAATACTAAGGCAGAGGGTAATGTTGCTAATTATATACCAACAAAACTGAGTAATATAACTTACCGAGGTGCTCAGATATATCTATAGTATCCAAAACACACAACTTAAGTGAGATGCTCTGTAATAAAGGGAGCAATCAAAAATAATCATATCATAATGCAGAAATAGTAATACCAACCCAGGCCATCTTGGGGCATGCTGCAGCTTGTAACCACGGTCTAACACTGCACTCAGACACTACGGAAACACCACTGAAGGCAACAACAAGATCCTGCCAAGCACAGTCATTGTAGGGCCAATCAGCAATCTTCTGCCAGAACTGCCATTGGCCATGGAGAGAGGGAGCCTGCAGCAGCACCTCATTCTCTGTTGCAGAGCATGTGCTCTTCATAGTCTTCCCCATACCAAGCATGATTCTTTATGGATAAAAAATGCACCATGTGAGCATTTCAGTACGGACTGCTTGTTGAGATACTCTAAGTACGATTGTAGCACCCTTCTTGTACACTCAGTGGGAAAGCTAATATTCCATATAGAAGTAAACTTTATAAACTTCAGCCACTTACCGGCAGACAAACAACAGAACAAACATCTCCCCCCAAACAAAAACACACACACAGAAGCCTAAGACATGCAGGTAACTGTCCTGACAGTATTACCTCCCCCCTCAAATCACATTACTGCTCTGTGCACAGCCTGCAACACTAGCCCTTCCATGGAGAAATCACCCACTGTGGTCACTTTTAACAGACACACAACCATCCACATGAAATTAGTAGTGGCATTATATGAGTGGGATGAAACCAACTTACTGTTATACACACCTATGTAAATCTTAAAAAAGCTATGAACAGGTTTATGTGTCATCCATCCTGTCACAACCCATTGCAGGCCTGATTCCTTTAAGAGTTCAACTTCACAGCTGCTTTTAAATTAGCCTCTCATTAACCTTCCTAGCCCTTGTGTAACCCTTTTTGTTGCTAAACAGAATAAATTTTCCTTGTTAAAAACACTTAACAAGCACTGTAGTCTTCCCTAAAACAAGTAATTTTACACAGAAACATTCATGTACATCTGCAGGCAAGTACTACGTAGAAATTCAGCTTTCTGCAGTGTTGCTTAACATAAACATGAAGCTATTTTTTTAGGTCCCCTCAAATCTTGTTTATATCAGCCTGGCCCTCTGTGCTCAACATCCATGTGGATCTAGTGGTTATCTTCATACCCCCCCCAAACTTACTCTGGTGTTGCTGAGGCCAGTCATGCATCTTTAGGGCATCCTGCAGGCTTGACAATCTCTGCTTCTGTGTTTTTTTTTTTTAATTTTATATGCCCTACACACTTTTCCTTTCCTCCCCACCTACAGTTGTTGATTACATCCAAGTGCAACTCCCCTCTTTGGACCATACCCCCCTTAGAGATCAGAGTGAGAGTTCATCAAAAAGCATCCTTCTTACCCCACGCTGCTGCTCCATCAGTCACCTGAGCCATTAATCAAACCAGGGTCACCTGCCTCCTAATCAGAGCTTAGTCCCTCTTTGCCACCAGAGTGGCTGACAGATGAAGCTCTTTGTCAGAATGTAGTCCTGTGATTTCTTTCATAGAGAATTGATGTTCTGTGCATCCGCTGGGGTTCATATCACTCTGATTCAGGCTTCTGAGTATGTTGATTGTGCAAATAAAGGTTAAGCTCATGAATGTGTCTGTGTCATACATTCTTTGTATTGCCCTCATGAGTAGACCCTCATGGGCAGGTCTGCATGATGTGTACATGCCTGAGTATGTACAAGGTATATTACACATATGTGTTGGCATAGCAATGTCGACAGGAGGTTCCCTACAATTCCCTGCATCATTTTAATAAGCATGTGGTTGCCAAAGAGCACAGTTAGAGTAATAACTGCACAACGTGCAATACAGCTGAACTGTGTTTGTCATATCTTACACCATTCTACCTTCTTTCTACACGTTTAAAATGGCATAGTTCACTGGCAGCAGTACTGAGTTGTCCTATGTTTCATGACATTTCTTGGAATGGGAAACAGGCATGACCATGAGATCCATCCATCCATCCATAACCCCTTTTTCCCATTTTTGCACATGGGGTCGAGGTGTCACTTCAATGGTGACAATCATCTACAAATAAGGTTTACACTGCCGGGTGGCTAACCCTGCATGACCATGATATGCCAACCATTATTCACTGGTATGACATCCGGTGAATGGCTGTGGCTTTAGAATGCACTGGGTGATGTATGGTGCCTTGTGGTGCCCTTGGGGGGCTTGTCTCCATCTCTTACATAGAGACCACCAAGACCATTTGCTGAGGTACTCTCATCACACCCGGGTGGTTACAGATGCCACTGCTACTGTCATTCCTCTTACTGATCAGCAATGCAGGCACTACTACAGTGACCTGAAGAGACATACTTCACTGATGGGAAGAAAAGGTCAGAGTGAGAGCTCCTGAGATGTAATATAAGTAGATCTTAAACTGTCTTATTATTTTACCACTTATCATGAAAGCATGGACTGTACCATACCTACAGAGGCCAGGGTAGGGGAGGACAGACCACCTTTCCAGCTACAAGTGTCAGTACATCTGTTTTACACTATATATATTCTGAAGTTTTTTAGTTCTCATATTCTCACCATAATTAATGGACAAGCACCCACAACTTTTTAAACTCAATCAGCTTCATTTTGGGGACTATGTTGTCACCTTCTGGTAATTAAGTATATTCTGTCACCTGCTTACAGCAGTTAGCCATTTCAGTGGCTTGTTAGTACATGTGCATGTAAACTGATAGAAGGTTAGTAACAGCAGTACTGCCATGGTGGCTCAACATTCACTTTTCACAACTCACAATAGGATGGTTGTGTGTTCTATTATCACAGCAAGTGCTTTCCTTCTATCTGCAATGCAAGCACTGCAGTTCAGCATGAGGAAAGTACAGTTGTGTACACTTACCCTAAATGTAGACGTTCGAGTGTATTCATTGTTGCAGTCATTACCTGAGAGTTATCCCTGCTATGGTAGCCCTCTGCTGGCCTGACTACCAGAGTCAATGTTTTTCCGCATCGGCTGCTGTCGCTTGCTGTCTAATACCGACCGGCACACTTGATAACTGCTTCTGCTACGGGCTTCATGGCAAGAAAGACAGATGTAATGGCGTTGGCTGCCTTCCTTTATAGCACTGATGACCTGACGTCAGACAGCAAGTGGCAGCAGCCGATGCAGAGAAACATTGACTCGGTATTCGGGCCGGCTGAGGGCTACCACAGCATGGATAACCCTCAGGTGATGACTGCAACAGTGAAACACGAAGAACATCATCTGCTGCTGTCCTGTGCATGGGACTTCTGCAGGGCCCTATCTGACTGGCTTTGTGTAAACTGTATATGAGAGGCAGGATAATTTCAACAGTGCACAGGGGAACACATATGATTATGTATTCCTCCGTACACATTGCATTATGACATCCTTCTTGCAATACAACAACTTCACTTGGCAGTAATACACTCTCCCTTTGACACAATTTCACATACTGTTTTTTTCTGGTTATAGTGGTTGGACATATGTCTGCATGTGTAATATGCTGCTGTTATTGCCACTGATGCTTTTTCCATCAGACTACTGCATCTGTCATTGAGGTTATACATTTTCATTATTATGCAAAACAGTATTTCATTGTATGTTTGAATATCTCTCCTCCACTCTGTCACTATCTTTCTTGTTTATCACATTTCTTTCTGGGTTGTTTTGTTGTTTTACCAATTTATTTTGCTTTTTATACAGCAATGACCACAGCAGTGCCTGTGGCCAAAACCCAGACCATCAGCCACCACTGACTAACACCACCTGCCCGTCATCATCTGAGGCTTCCAGGACTACCTCTACAGAGGCACCTGTAGCTCTTCCCCTGGTAAGGCATCAACAGTAAGGCTGCTGTGGTTTGCACCACTGGCTGTGCTGGGGATGAAGACCCCATTATACTACAAAGCCAGATTTCAGAGGTGGTAGAGGAGCTGGTGGACAGTTGCCCTGATGCCTGCATCAGCCACCTGAAAAGATTCCTCTTGGAGCTTACACAGTCATGTCCCTGTCAGCAATGGCCAGACCATCAAAGTCAATACCCAGTGGTGAGGTTGCCCAAGAAAGAGTATTAATTCCCATTTTCTCTGACTTGTGCAGGTTAGTACTGGTGTCATCATATCACTAAATCTCCTAACACAAGAAATCTGGACAAAGCTTTAAATAATGGGAGGATAAAGACCCAAAAATAGGGACAATTTTTAAACATTGCTCTTATAAACTAGAATGTTGTTAAAATATGTTAGCTTGCATTTTCAAAAGGACATGAGGTCTGAAACTCAAATGAATGTCTATATTTCATGATGTCAATCCTCTGTAGTTTGCCAGAAAAGCACACATTTTAGGAGGAGCAGTCCAAAAATATGAAGCAAAAATCTAGACATACTGTGGAAATCTGGACAGTTGAGAGGTATGGTGATCATGTCTACCCAATATCCTGTTACTGTGTTCCCCTTCCTTTTGTATCTATGTCCTCCCTTGTTTGTTGTCCAGTCCCATAACCATTGTCTTCTCTGTGTTTGTTTTATGTTTCCTAATCAGTTGTGGTCCCCTTCCCTCAGCATGTCAGCGCCTCTCCATAAGTCTTGTCTGTCTTCTCTATGTTTGTTTGCTTGTATGCCCTATTATCTATCCTAACCCACTTTCCATGCATTCATCTTTCTTTGCTTCCTTTCTTCCTTTCCCACCTTATCCTCTTTCTATATGTAAAATGGACACCTGTCCCTAAAAATTGACCCTACCTTTCTCACTCCATCCTCATGATTACTTAGCAGATCACCTTATGTGCTTCCTTCTGTCTGCATCATCCTTTTTCATAACTGTCCTATATTCACCTTTTCATCCTTTAATCTAGTCAAACAGTAGATAAAAACAATTTATTGAGCCCTTTAAGCCAACGAGTTCCCACTCCTGTCTTGCTGCTTCTGTGCATGTGTCACGGTACTGAGAAGCATTGTGATGTGTACACAAACCAAGTTCAGAAAAGTTTCTGTTTACATTCCTTGGCCATCACCAGAGACTATGAACTATGTACCCTTATTGCAGGCCCTACTCTGGCTCTAAGTTTTTTTTTTAAATAACTGTTGTGTTCACAGAGCTGTTTCACAATGTTAATGCTTAATTAGTCTTTAACCACCTTGAGCCTAGTAAGAAAACAGCAGCTTACCCAGCATAAGAATGACATCCAAGTTTCTGAATCCCAGGGTTTCTCTTGCAGTGAAACAGACTGTAACATCTATATACGCTAGCTGACTTTCTGGCCTTTATTTACTTGAACCAGAAACTTCTGCATCTCCTATGGGTGATGTTAGGGTATTGTATTAAAAAGTACCTTGCAGGCGGGTCTGCGCAGAAGTGGGCATAGACTCAGTGATTGACAGGTGAAACAGGCATGTCGTGGTATGGAAAAGACTGCAAATATTTTTTCCTTCATTTTTGCAGGGGGACATGCCCCACTGCACCTCCCACACCCCCCGCAAATTAAATATACCAACTCCAAGATCACACTACCTTGAGGAAAAGGGCAAACTACGAACAAACAATGAATATTTATGCCACCATCGGTATGAATATTACTTTGCTTTCACTGATTGTTGTTGGAAGGTGGGTGGGGTTTGGGTGGGACTTGATACTGCGCATCCTGCAAGATATGTTTCTAATACAAAGCCAATGTTAAAACTGATATTAGGGGCTTCTGCAGATGGAGAGCCTGACATTAACATTTTTATGTGCTGACTTTTTTAATTTGCTAATTTTCCTGTCATCCGGTACTAAATACAGTCAAAAAGGCTTATGATTAACTATAAAAGAATAGCAAAAAGAAAGCAGCTGATTTGATTCTGAAAGAAAAGTGGATTCAACATAATTGTGGAAACGTAGCTTTCAATCTATTTATGTATTAACAGGAAAAGTGTACTGGTCTTCTTGAACCACTTCTAGCCACAAGGGCAGGTATATAGACACACACACACACACACACACACACACACACACACACACACACACACACACACACACAGTCAATTTACTGTGATCAGCCATCCAGAATTTCAGAGGTGAGAGGAGTATGAAGACCCTTAGGAACCTTACAGAGATTCAGGGGAAACATGAAGACTATTTACAGTGAATGATCATGGGTCAGGATTGAACTTTAGACCCTAGGACTCTTGGGCAAAGATCTTAATACCAAGCCAACTTTTACAACGTGGATTACAATAATGTGAGTGATCTATTAGGATTACTTCAAGAATCTCAATATGACACACTGCCTTGCTCACATTCATGTAATTGCTCTTCACTATCTCTCATGACCTACGTCAAAGATACATGCAACAACAAAAAAATGCAGTAAAGGAAGAACGAGAGAAAATTCCTATGCTTACCATTTTATTAATTGTATATATATATATATATATATATATATATATATATATATATATATATATATATATATATATGTGTGTGTGTGTGTGTGTGTAGATAGATATACTTCCTCCATTGATTGAACTGTTGGAAATGTTCTCTTGCAACTTCTCATGGTAGTCTTTTGTTGACACTGTGCTTTGCAGCAAACTCCTGCATTATTTCCTCTGTTTTTATTTAGCTTTAAACAAAAGAAAGAAAGCTACCTTGGTGAAAGCATATAATTATAAACTGGTTAGGCTTGTCAACAGCATTAAACTTCTAAAACCAAAAGCTTCTCCAAATCAGCTTCTCAGGGCATTTATTTAGAATGCTGCAGACTCGGTTTATCAAACAACAGTGGTAGCAGTGATGTAAAGTAATGTAAATAGAATGGAATTATGATGGGCTCTACTTCTTAAAACACAAGAAACTGACCAGGGATTGAAAGTGTGCATATGAAAGTAATAATCAACGTCTGACAAAGACAATTAGTATAATACACTATGGAATAACAGCTTAAGAAACAAAAGCCTACATTTGTTCATTAATGGACTGATCCTCTGCTAACAGGCACCTAGAGACAATTTTTATACCATTGAGTGGCTAACCCCGACATGGCACTTGCCCTGACACAGCGACAAAATAGATGGGCAGTACAGAAAAGCACTTGGTTTGGGATCCAGAGGCTATTACTCAGGAGGACATTCTAGAAATGGTGTGGGAATTGTGGTGAGGGAAAGGGTTCCAAAGACAGTGAGGGATGCCATCAGAATTCAGGCAGCTGTTGCAGGACTTACTAGATAAAGCAGGACAACATAAGTTGGTGTTGATAATGGGAGACCTGAGTGGACATATTGGGACAGATAAAACAGGATATGATAACTGCCTGAATCCAGATAGGTGAGGCAACAGGAATAAAGAAAGAAAGGCCATTCTAGATTTTTGCCTGTCAAATTGTGTGATGGTGGCAGCAAATGGTTTAGCATCAGAGACAGTCACAAGATCACATACAGGAGTGGCCAACATGCACTCAGGTGTACTTCCTCCTGATACAGAAAGGGGACTGGGATAGAATCAATGACTGCAAAATCATCCCCAGTGAAACAAAAGGCCCACAGCATAAACCACCTGTTGCCACAATCAGCTACAAACAGTGGTAGGAAAAGGCTCTAAGATCAACAAAAACGAGTCTGAAGACCTGAAAGTTGACTGGAGAGAAAGTGCAAGAGTTCAAGGAAATACTAGCGGCTGTAGAACCTCAGGAATAAGAGGAAATAGGTGAAGGTGAAGAAAAATAGCAGAGCCTCAAAACAGCATGTGTGAGTATTATAAAGCAGATATGCTGCTTAGCCAAGTATGGGAATAAGGAACATATGGAAAGTTGGTGGTGGAATGCAGGACACCAGGAATCATCAAAAGAAAGGAGTGTAGGAAAAAGTGGGAGATGGAAAACACAGGCCAGGCTAAGAAGGAATACTGGTTGGCTAACAAAGAATCTAAGAGAGTACTTGTAATAGCAAAAAAACAAGACAGCTGAGGTGCTCTACTAGCTTCTGAGAATGACTCAGCAGATGGCACAAAGAAACTCTTATCAGGTTGCAAGGTAAAAATAGAAAGATAAAGAAGATAGTTATCAGACTCCTTTTGTAAGAGATGTAAACAACAACCTGCTCACCAGGCCACAGGACATCAAAAACAGATGGAAGGAGTATTTCCAACAACTTCAGAATAAAGGAAGTTCCACAAAGGCTGTACTGCTGCAGACAAAACCTGCAATGAAAGAAGAAGAGTCCATTCTAGAAGAAGTAAAAACTGCACTAAGAAAAATGGAAACAGTGAAAGCAGCAGACTCAAATGGGGTCATGGTGAATATCATCAAGATTTTGGGTGAATTAGGAAAGAAATGGCTCCTGAGGATACTCATAACAGTATATTGAGAAAGGCACATCCCAGATGACTGGAAAATATGTACACTATTGCCAGTGTACAACAACAAAGGGGAATATTTACAACTCTGGGCAGTATAGAGGCATCAAGTGCCTGTCACACTGCATGAAAGTTCTGCAGAAGGTGACTGATAAATGAATACACAGAGTAGTAAGAAAGTAAGATGTGAGTCGAGCAGTTTGGACTCAAATCAAGACATAGCACAACTGACCCAATGTTTGCAGTGAGACAGATTACTGAAAATAAGCTAAAGATGAAGAAAAAGTCCAAGTGGGCATCCCTAGAATTAGAGAAGGCATATGACAGGATCCCAAGAAAGCTGATTTGGGGATTTAAGCAATCCTGTGATGGACCAAAGTCCCAGAAACATTAGAAAATAATTAGTGCAGGCTATGTAGAAGGACCTAATAAGACATGTATGAACAGTGTTCAGACTCACAGGAGGGTTCCCAGTGGGAGTGGGTGTGCATCCGGGTTCAGCTCTGATCCCACTGCTGTTCGTACTGATGATGGACTACATTAGCAAACAGGTCAGTGGATTAGAGTAACAAAGTTGCTGTCTGCTAATGATGTGGCATTACAGGCCAACTCTGAACCAAAAATTCAACAAAGGATGTGGGAAGGGAATGGAATGAAAAACTGAAGATACAAGGGATGAAACTGAGTAGATATAAGGCTATTCTAATGGCAGCAAATGGAGAAATCAGAAGAGGTTGGGAAATGAGATATAAAGGAAAATAATAAAACAAATTAACAGCTTCAAGTACCTGGAAGAGATGTCTGGGGAGAAAGGAACTCTGCATGAGGAGGTCAAAGCTAGAGTCAAACAGGCTACAGCCAACCAGCACAGAGTGTCAGGGGTAGTGTATGACAGAAGAATGCCAAAGAATGCTAAAAAAGCTGAAAGGTGAGGTGTACAAAATGGGTCTATATTACCATATCCAATGGTAATAATGCCGAATGCTCATATGAGCGAAAATGCACGAGAACGAACTTGGTATTGTGGGGGGCTGCACCCCCCCACAGCCCCGCTAAATATATATTCCAACTCCGAGGTCGCACTACAGTGAGGAAAGGGCAAATATTCCAATCCTCACTGTACCGCTACCCAAAAAACACAAGTTCATTCTCTTGCATTTTCGCTCATATGAGCGTTCGGTATGACCATTCGATATGGTAATATAGACCCATACAAAACAGTGCTGATATCAGCACTACTGTATGATTCAGAAACCTGGGCATTAAAGGCAGAGCAGTTGAGGAAGCTAGAGCTGGTGGAGATGAAGTGCCAGAGATGGGTGGTGGGATGCACATTGTGAAACAGATAAAGAAATAAGGCCAAAGAGAACAGATGGGGCACATTTGCAGGAAAGCAGAAGACAATCTTTTGAAGAAGATTTGGAATGGATGGGAAGAAGGCAAGAGGATACAAGGATGTCCAGCAAAGATGGATGGGTTATGTGAGAGAAGACCTAGATCAGATAGGCATCGGAGAAGGTAAGAGAGTGACACTGTAGCGAGAGAGAGATTGCGACAGTTGAAATGACACCACAACCTCATGTATGAAATGAGAAAAAGGGGGTTGATGATGAAGATGATGAGGAGGATGCTAGTTATATCCTATGTAGAGTTATCCTCTCAAGCCTTCCTCTCTGGAAGTGAATCTGGTATTGTACATCAGCTCTCCCAAAATGAAAACTATTAGTAAACAACTAATAAATTAGTATAATACAGGTAAAGAACCTACCCAGATTTGCTGTAGTAATCACCGAAGCTTCTTCTTGCAAAGTCTATGGATTCTGGGCTGGGTCACAATTTCTCTCACCCCCAACCCAAATCGCCTTAGCATACCCTGCATATATATTTACCTATTATTACATAATTCAATTTCTCATACATTCCTACTAAATCTCAGGCTAAAACTCTTACTTAGCCTCAAGGAAATTCTCTCCTGTTCTCTGTTTAGCATGTTTCTAGCTCCAAGCTTCAGTTATATGTTTCTGGTACTCCCCTACAGATATGCTCAATAGCTCTAGTGAATATTGTAGGGCTAGCTGTAAGAGATTGCTCAAAAATATCTTCTAAAAAACTGAAAAAAAAAAGAATATAATCTGGAAGACTAAGCACATTGTTTATTGCAGTAACATACACACAACAAGAGATGCCAACTGCCTACTGCTTCCATACACCTAGGAATTTCTTCCTTAAGGCCACCAAGCAAACTGATGTTTGGGCATCTTAGCAAAGATTCATAAATACAAGTCTGGTGAGTTTGAAGTTTGAGTCACAGAACATAATCCTAACATAACAGGTGTGTCTGAAACATAGCTTAAAGCAAATACAACAGACATGTAATTTTGTCTCCAGAATATTCTGCCATAAAGATATGATAGGTCTGGAAAATATAAGTGCAATGTAAATAGTCAAATGCCATCTGAAAGGCAGTCTTCTAGCTAAAAATATATCAAATGGTCTATTTACTCTTGATTATTTAACTGTTAAGACTATGGGAAGACAATATAAACTACAGATTATACTCGGTTACTTCTCACCTTCTGATATGCCTACCTAACCATTGCATTTCTGTCAAAGTGTCTTCCAATTGATCTGCCCCCAAAATATTCTACTTGATGCTTCCTTAGGATTCTGTGTTAGAACCCTTACTATTCCTCAATTAAAAAAAGAAAACTCAGTTGCCCTTGACCAACTCAAGCTACACATTATGCTAAGTAACTGATGAGACTATCACTCAAGAAGAGAGCTCAGAATATTACATAAAGAAGTTAGACTTTACTATCATACATATGGAATCATTGCTTTGTTTATCATTATAAGAACTCTCCTCTATCACATTCTAAATTTATCAACATGTGTGTTCCATATATTGTATGAACCATTGCTCACATTTGAAAATGTTTCATATGCCATAATAATATCACTGAAGTCTGGAGAAACGGCACTCTCATTACATTTCCTAAAATCTCTAACCCTTCCCTCCCTTCTGTTATGGCTCTAGTTCTCTTCTACCAATTATCATAAAGAAGTTTGAGTAGCAGTGTCCTGTCAGTTGTTTTAATATGTGAATAAATAAGTTACCTTAAAGAGATACCAGTGAGTATTTCATGTAGGGCAGATTACCTTAACTGTAGTTTGGTTACTTATGAGCCATATCCTTATAGAAATGCAATATTGAGTGCTGCCAGAAGCCATTCTTGAGATTTAACTAGTCTTTGATCTTGAACAATTTTCCTTAATACTGCAGTCCTTTCAGTCATCTAGCTTCCTGATGATGTATGTAAATGGCTCACCAAAGTAGTTACCGATTTATCTGCCTCTAAAATCCTCTATTCTGGGGTTCCTTAGGATTCTGTGCTATGACCCTTACCAAGTGTATAAACTCAGTTGCCCTTGATTAACTTAATCTCCATATCATGCTGAGTAATTGAAGTGGCTATCACTGAACAGACCAGCTCAGGAAACTAGATAAAGAAATTAGACTTTGCTGCCACAGATATGTCTTAGGATTCATTTCATGAATACTGAATCATTTTTTAACATTCTCTAAACTTTAACACATTCTAATGGTTCTCTGCTGGAAAATGTACACACTTCAAATATCCAGGCTTATGACTTGATCCTAGTTGTCATTCCAGTGCAACCTTTATGTACTAAAAAGTAAAGCCAATTCACTGATTGCTATCTTAACTAATACTGTTACTCACCTCATCCCTGAATTCAGAGCTTCCCTTGGTAATGGTGTTTTCTTCTCCCTTCTTGAATATGACCCTCTATGTCAGGCCTACTCTTGTAAAAAAAATTGTTCCAACTTGTAGATACTAGCCAACAAAATTATCTGTAGATCTATGGTTCTAGCTCTTCAACTTGAGCACCTTTGTCAAACCCAATAAACAAAGATCTAGATCATGTAAAACATATCCTAATTTTCAAAATATTACATTTCAAACTCTTCCATCAGATAACTGCTACCATAGTACCAAGAAATCATTACCATATTCTAATATCCTAGCTAATAGGATTGTAAATCTTCAGTGGCCCAGGTACTACCTGTGAAGAAAAATTAAAGAGGACACTAACCTAGTGGGACTAACCCATGAACAAAGAATAAAAAATAAATAAATAAATAAATAAATGCAGCAATCTCATTACTTGGTCCAACCTACTGAGCTGTCTACCTGTAAAGCACAATTCCACATCTTCTGACAAGATGTATTATAAATCCTAAAGAAACGCATTGTATTTAAGTCCTTCGTTATCTCCTATGCAATTTATTTTATATTATAAGTGCTTCCAGCACTCACTTGTCCTCTTACAATTTGCAAGCCTCTTAGCATTTCCAGTTATTTGCATAAACACCTCTCTCAGTTTATCTCAGTTCACTAACGGTTAACCCAATGTTTAACTTGCTTCCTGAATTTGCCTTACTCCCCCCACCACAACTTCTCTAATTTCATTCCAAAGCCTGCCCCCCCATTCTCCCCCTCCCTCCTTTCTTGTTTATAGTAACTCTCCTGATAACCTCACATGCTCATGCATGCCTGCCCCCCCATTCTCCCCCTCCCTCCTTTCTTGTTTATAGTAACTCTCCTGATAACCTCACATGCTCATGCATGCCTGCCCCCCCATTCTCCCCCTCCCTCCTTTCTTGTTTATAGTAACTCTCCTGATAACCTCACATGCTCATGCATGCCTGCCCCCATTCTCCCCTCCCTCCTTTCTTGTTTATAGTAACTCTGCTGATAACCTCACATGCTCATGCATGCCTGCCCCCCATTCTCCCCTCGCTCCTTTCTTGTTTATAGTAACTCTCCTGATAACCTCACATGCTCATGCATGCCTGCCCCCATTCTCCCTCCCTCCTTTCTTGTTTATAGTAACTCTCCTGATAACCTCACATGCTCATGCATGCCTGCCCCCATTCTCCCTCCCTCCTTTCTTGTTTATAGTAACTCTCCTGATAACCTCACATGCTCATGCATGCCTTCCCCCCCTTTCTCCCCTCCCTCCTTTCTTGTTTATAGTAACTCTCCTGATAACCTCACATGCTCATGCATGCCTGCCCCCCCATTCTCCTCCTCCCTCCTTTCTTGTTTATAGTAACTCTCCTGATAACCTCACATGCTCATGCATGCCTGCCCCCCCATTCTCCTCCTCCCTCCTTTCTTGTTTATAGTAACTCTCCTGATAACCTCACATGCTCATGCATGCCTGCCCCCCCATTCTCCCCTCCCTCCTTTCTTGTTTATAGTAACTCTCCTGATAACCTCACATGCTCATGCATGCCTGCCCCATTCTCCCCTCCCTCCTTTCTTGTTTTTAGTAACTCTCCTGATAACCTCACATGCTCATGCATGCCTGCCCCCATTCTCCCTCCCTCCTTTCTTGTTTATAGTAACTCTCCTGATAACCTCACATGCTCATGCAAGCCTGCCCCCCCATTCTCCCCCTCCCTCCTTTCTTGTTTATAGTAACTCTCCTGATAACCTCACATGCTCATGCATGCCTGCCCCCCCATTCTCCCCCTCCCTCCTTTCTTGTTTATAGTAACTCTCCTGATAACCTCACATGCTCATGCATGCCTGCCCCCATTCTCCCCTCCCTCCTTTCTTGTTTATAGTAACTCTCCTGATAACCTCACATGCGCATGCATGCCTGCGCCCCCATTCTCCCCTCCCTCCTTTCTTGTTTATAGTAACTCTCCTGCTAACCTCACATGCTCATGCATGCCTGCCCCCATTCTCCCCCTCCCTCCTTTCTTGTTTATAGTATCTCTGCTGATAACCTCACATGCTCATGCATGCCTGCCCCCATTCTCCCCTCCCTCCTTTCTTGTTTATAGTAACTCTCCTGATAACCTCACATGCTCATGCATGCCTGCCCCCATTCTCCCTCCCTCCTTTCTTGTTTATAGTAACTCTCCTGATAACCTCACATGCTCATGCATGCCTGCCCCCATTCTCCCCTCCCTCCTTTCTTGTTTATAGTAACTCTCCTGATAACCTCACATGCTCATGCATGCCTGCCCCCGCATTCCTCACTACCTCCTTTGTTGTTTATAGTAACTCTCCTGATAACCTCACATGCTCATGCATGCCTGCCCCCCATTCTCCCCTCCCTCCTTTCTTGTTTTTAGTAACTCTCCTCATAACCTCACATGCTCATGCATGCCTGCCCCCATTCTCCCCTCCCTCCTTTCTTGTTTATAGTAACTCTCCTGATAACCTCACATGCTCATGCATGCCTGCCCCCCATTCTCCTCCTCCCTCCTTTCTTGTTTATAGTAACTCTGCTGATAACCTCACATGCTCATGCATGCCTGCTCCCCCATTCTCCCCCTCCCTCCTTTCTTGTTTATAGTAACTCTCCTGATAACCTCACATGCTCATGCATGCCTGCCCCCCCATTCTCCTCCTCCCTCCTTTGTTGTTTATAGTAACTCTGCTGATAACCTCACATGCTCATGCATGCCTGCCCCCCCATTCTCCTCCTCCCTCCTTTCTTGTTTATAGTAACTCTGCTGATAACCTCACATGCTCATGCATGCCTGCCCCCCCATTCTCCCCCTCCCTCCTTTCTTGTTTATAGTAACTCTCCTGATAACCTCACATGCTCATGCATGCCTGCCCCCCCATTCTCCCCCTCCCTCCTTTCTTGTTTATAGTGACTCTCCTGATAACCTCACATGCTCATGCATGCCTGCCCCCATTCTCCCTCCCTCCTTTCTTGTTTATAGTAACTCTCCTGATAACCTCACATGCTCATGCATGCCTGCCCCCATTCTCCCCTCCCTCCTTTCTTGTTTATAGTAACTCTCCTGATAACCTCACATGCTCATGCATGCCTGCCCCGGCATTCTCCCGCTCCCTCCTTTCTTGTTTATAGTAACTCTCCTGATAACCTCACATGCTCATGCATGCCTGCCCCCATTCTCCCCTCCCTCCTTTCTTGTTTATAGTAACTCTCCTGATAACCTCACATGCTCATGCATGCCTGCCCCCCCACTCTCCCCTCCCTCCTTTCTTGTTTATAGTAACTCTCCTGATAACCTCACATGCTCATGCATGCCTGCCCCATTCTCCCCTCCCTCCTTTCTTGTTTATAGTAACTCTCCTGATAACCTCACATGCTCATGCATGCCTGCCCCCCCCATTCTCCCCCTCCCTCCTTTCTTGTTTATAGTAACTCTCCTGATAACCTCACATGCTCATGCATGCCTGCCCCCCCATTCTCCCCTCCCTCCTTTCTTGTTTATAGTAACTCTCCTGATAACCTCACATGCTCATGCATGCCTGCCCCCATTCTCCCCTCCCTCCTTTCTTGTTTATAGTAACTCTCCTGATAACCTCACATGCTCATGCATGCCTGCCCCCATTCTCCCCTCCCTCCTTTCTTGTTTATAGTAACTCTCCTGATAACCTCACATGCTCATGCAAGCCTGCCCCCCCATTCTCCCCCTCCCTCCTTTCTTGTTTATAGTAACTCTCCTGATAACCTCACATGCTCATGCATGCCTGCCCCCCCATTCTCCCCCTCCCTCCTTTCTTGTTTATAGTAACTCTCCTGATAACCTCACATGCTCATGCATGCCTGCCCCCCCATTCTCCCCCTCCCTCCTTTCTTGTTTATAGTAACTCTCCTGATAACCTCACATGCTCATGCAAGCCTGCCCCCCCATTCTCCCCTCCCTCCTTTCTTGTTTATAGTAACTCTCCTGATAACCTCACATGCTCATGCATGCCTGCCCCCATTCTCGCCACCCCCCTTGCTTGTTTATAGTAACTCTCCTGATAACCTCACATGCTCATGCATGCCTGCCCCCCCATTCTCCCCCTCCCTCCTTTCTTGTTTATAGTAACTCTCCTGATAACCTCACATGCTCATGCTCCCTTTTTATTTCTCTCTCTTGCTCTCTCTCTCTCTCTCTCTCTCTCCCTCTCTCTCAGTTCCATTCGTGCCATTCATCACATCAGGCAGCGAGTGCCCCTCCTGGCACTCGCTGTTACTGTAGTGGTTTTACGGGGATGGGTTGCTAGCCTGGTGCCCTATCCTCCCCGGAACGTGAACCACACACTCGTGCACACAGTCACACCAAGGGCTGATTTAGAGTGTCCAATCCACCTACTGCATGCATGTCTTTGAAACGTGGAAGGAAACTAGAGCACCAGGAGGAGACCCACACAAACACAGGGAGGACATGCAGACTCCTCACAGAACCACACTGGCCAAGAATTGAACCAGAGAACCTTTACTGTGAGGTGACAACACTAACCTCTGCACCACTGCTGTGTCCATTTATTTTTTTTATTTTGATTTAGATTTTTTTTATTTAAGGTAGGACAGCCAAGCAATATTATATATTATCAACAATATTAAAGACAATGTGTTGATTTATAGGTAAGTGCTAGGCTAAATGCCCTTGAGGGCCGTATTAAGCCTATCCAGTTTCCCTTTCACAGGTGAGAATCAAACCCTGCACATTGTGACTGTGAGGTAAATATCTTAAGTGTTATACCAATACCCAATTTTATATAGGGCTCCTATTATATAATCGAAGATGCAATCCTTCGAATGTGTCTTGATCAAACTTGAAAGCACGAAACAGAAAAATATCGAAACAGCATATAAGCAATTTCTTTCTCTGAGAAAAAAATTGTTTGGCCGCCTCCATTACTTTGCCGTTTTCATCACTGTAGTCCGATCTCGGAGTTGGTATATTTAAGTAGGGGGGTGTGGGGGGCACAGCCCCCCACTTTATGTAATGTTTTGAAGTTTTTATTTTTATTTATTTTTTTTTTTTGTGGAACAGCAACTTTTTCCCTGGGAAAAAAACGCTGTTCTGAGTGTTCGGGATTATAAGCTTTTGCTTACATGGGGTCGATAAATCAACATTCACTTTTTTAAGCATTCGCTGATTTAATATAGACCCTTTTATATATATATATATATATATATATATATATATATATATATATATATAAAATATATATATATATATATATATATATATATATATATATATATATATATATATATGGGTCTACCTGATAGTGCCGAAAGCTGAGAAGAACGACAACGAGATAACCGACACCGGAAGATCAACAACAGAGAAGACCGACAGTTGAGAATCCCAACGCTGAGAACACCGACATGTTAAGGTAAGTGTGTGATAGTGATGGACGTTAGGGTAGGGTGCAGGTGAGGTAAGTGTGCAATAGTGATGGACTTTAGGTTTAGGGGCAGGTTAAGTGAGTTAGGGTTAGAGTGCGGGTAAGGTAAGTGTGCGATAGTGACGGACTTAAGGGTTAGGTGTGGATTAAGTGAGTTAGAGTTAGGGCGCGGGTAAGGTAAGTGTGTGATAGTGACAGACTTAAGGGTTAGGGGTGGATTAAGTGTGTTAGGGTTAGGGTGCGGGTAAGGTAAGTGTGCGATAGTGACGGACCTTAGGGCTAGGGTTTGGGTTAAGGTTAGTGCATATATAGTTGTGTATGTAAGGTTTAGTGTAGGTTTGTAAGGATTTTGGTGTGCTTGTGTTGTGTGTGTGTTTTTCGGGAAAGTTATTTGTTTTGTTGATTGTCGGGATTGCGGTTTGTCGGGCATGTGAAGTTTCGTGTTTTTGAACTTTCGGTTTTGTCGTGTCGGTTATTTCATTGTCGGTGTTTTGGTGTGTCGGTGTTATCAGGAAGACCCATATATATATATATATATATATATATAGCTATTATAAGCACTTATCTTTTGCATAGTGTGGCTGATTTTTTTTTCTTCACTGCTTTTCTTCCAAATTCCTTGGGGCAGTGTACTAAATTTTTAATACAGCTGACAATATATATATATATATATATATATATATAGCTATACTTATATCTAATACTAACCTTATTAGTTATTTAGAGTTACCTCCTGGCAGTGAACCATGTGTGTTTTCTGAAAATGTTCCAATTTACTGTGCAGCACATGCCTTAAGTCTACTCTCATACTTTTAATGGGTTGTGCTGCATAGTTCTGATGTTTTAGCATAGCCATGAAAAATAAAACAACTCCATTAACACTTAAAGTTCTATTGTAACCCACCTTTTATCTGAGTTGTGATCTTGTGGAGCAGCCCAATAACTCAGTTAGCAAACAAACAAGACCAAAAAAGAATAGGTAGACAGATAAGACAGACAGAGAGAGAGATACAAGTAAAGTACTTGATGGAGACTGGAGAAGCAGTGCCAGCCACAGAGACAGAGCAAGGCTCTACTAAATTTAGTCTTCATACTCAACTTTTCTGTTTTGTCTTGCATTCTGCATCTTTAGAAGATAGTTACTTAGGTACACATGTGCTGTATTAATAGAACATCTTTATTCCATTCACTTCAGCCTACCATTCAATAGCACAAGACAGTTATAATTATTCCTAGCATAAGAAAGCAGTCCCAAAAATGGGTTAGCAGCTTCTCTCTCTCTCTCTCCCTCTGCAGGGCATGTAGGCAGCATGGTATGGGTTCTCCACAACCCTGTGTTGAAATGGTCAAGAAGTGCATCTGTGGCATACATCTTAAACTTTCAGCACATGAAATCTGGACAAAGCCAAAAACAAAGTGGGGACAAAGACACAAAATCAGGGACAGATTTTAACTAGAATAACAGATTTTTCATTAGCATGCATTTTTTGAAGGGTATAAAGTCTGAAACTAAAATGTCTGCCATTATTTAGTGTCTTTAATGCTGAATGATTTGCAAGCAGCGGTGGTGCAGCAGTAACGTTGTCGCCTCACAGCAAGAGGTTCTCCCATTCGATTCTCGGCTGGAGCGCCTTGTGTGTGGAGTCTGCATGTCCTCCCCATGGTCGAGTGGCGTTCGAAAGACATGCGTGAATGGTCGTGCCTTCGTTGAATGTTGGGCGTTGGGCTGGCACCTTGGCACCGTAAAAATCTACTGCCAATCATTAGCGGATCAGAGTTTCACAATGGCGACCCCTAACCAGGAAAAGCCGAAAGAAAAACAACAACAACAACAACAATGCTG
The DNA here is from genome assembly GCF_019279795.1 of Protopterus annectens. Classification (NCBI taxonomy): domain Eukaryota; kingdom Metazoa; phylum Chordata; order Ceratodontiformes; family Protopteridae; genus Protopterus; species Protopterus annectens. The sequence continues at coordinate 306,928,931 of NC_056750.1, forward strand.
AATGATTTGCCAGAAAACTATATATTTTATGAGGAAGAGACTAAAAATATGATGTAGAAATCTGGACTGTTGAGAGGTGTGATCAGTGAGTGTCTGACATACCAAAATATGCAAAATATTCAAAAGAATAAGAACAGTATACAGTAGTATCAGGAGAATAAATAGCATACATAGAAATACTAAGGTACTTAAGCAAGTTACGATGGTAAATTATGAATCATTCTGTCACAAACTGTGGACAATAAGGCAGTCATAGTTAATTTCAGTGTTCATTTCTTGAAATATGCTAGCAAAAGAGGGAAAAAAAAACTAGTTAGAGAAGCAAACAATAAGGTCTTATTAATTTAATAATTTAGTTGTTAACATTTTAGTACATTCAAATGTAACATGGAATATACATGCATACTAATGCAGCTGTTACAGGAACATTTCCCCCTCCTGCCAATATGTCTAAAGCTACTCCATAACCTGCTTCCTGAGTAACTCAGTATCTGAAAAATAAACCCTGTATGTATCAAAATATGCATATATAGTTGAAGCTAGCCCCTGCAGTGGGCTGTTAAGAGCTGTAGAAAATAAAAGTAGAATTGAATATTAGCTTTATACCTCATAAGTAGTATATACTGTTAAATTTCTAACTATTCTAAAACTCGTGCTCATTGTCTGTTTGCATATTATTTCTGAATGTAAACACTATTGTGAACATTTTGGGAATGTTATAAAACCACTGAAGTGTATTCATCAAATTATTGCACAAAACACAAGCTTGATTTATTAGTTGTAAATCATAACAATATTAGTGCTTTTGTTCCAGTGAAAAATAAAACTTCATCAGATAATCATCCTCTCTCAAGCAATCGATACAAAATACATTGTAAAATCTCCATCTAGTAAACATTATACAACATAATTCATAAAATCACTCCATTAAATACAATTCAAAATTTAACTATGTAAAAACTATATAACTTAACAACCAATCAATAAATAATGTTTAATCATTAAATCATTTTCCTTTTTTGGGTCAACAGACAGCTAATAGATCATTTTTCATTAATCCCAGGCTTGTTATTGGCATCTAATAACAACTACCAAAAAAGCTCCCTTTCTTAAAGGTGAGCAGACCAATCACCACTTCTTTCAAAGAGGAGAACTTTTTCTAAAATAAAAAACAAAAATTTCTTAAAACACACACAAGTAATTAAATACAATGCACCTCCTTTCATCCTTTTTATTTATATAATAAACATACTGATAAATTCTTTTTTAAAGGCATTCTCATTTTTGTCCATGTAAAATATTGGACAAGTTAAACACCAGGCTGTATAAACCATGCCCTTAGTGTTATAGCTGGATGTACCATTAGGCACTAGTGCTTTAGAGTGCTGTGCTACAATGAAATTAACCCCTTCCAGTATGCACCTGTATTGGGCACAACTTCCACACTACGATTAACATTTCCACTTCACACTGAGCTACTCGGAGGAAGGAAACTGATCTGTGATATATAACAGTAAGTATCCTGTTTTCTTGCCTATTTTTACGAGTTATTTGTGGCACTTTTATTGTCTGCATATACATTTCTAGCTAGTTTCACTGTGTGTGAGGTATTAACTAGAAATTTTCTACAATTGTTAAGCATCTGGTTGGGTTTGTTTGTTGTTTCCCACCCTCACTCCCTGCTGGTATCCTGTTTTTATACTTTGTGGTTTTGCAGTTGCCCGCCCCTACTGTAAATTTGATCTGGGACACTCCTCCCAGTCTAGTGTCATTACCTCATTCTATCTAATCCAGGGAGAACATTTGAGAAGGCTAACCCACTTAGTTTCTGCTCCTCCTTTCCAGTTTCCACTTTCCACTTTACAAAAAAAAAATTCTGAGCTTGTTTCCTGCCTTTCCTGTAAGTCGTCTAGTAAAGATACAGATTTGCTGTATCCAGGACTGTTTGTAAGCTTCTGAGCCCCCAAGTCTTTCTGCATTGGAGGGAAGCCTTCTAGCTTAATTTTGTTCATTAGAACTAACCAGTTTTCTAGTTTCAGCACTCAAATCTGTTTCTTTGAGCTCAGCACTTGTTCAGGACTCATTGTAAGCACTAAATAAGCTACAAATTACTACAGCACTCAACTTTCCTCACTTGTCTAGAGGAAAACAGTTTTTAGTACTTAATAAATAAGCACCTATCCAGGCATGTCTAAGGGTCAGCTCCCGGTGTTTTCTCCTGTCTACCTGATACTGGGCATCTTGGGGCAATGCAGCAATTGCCTCTCCTCCTGCCACCCAACACTGCAACCTGTGAGAGATGCACTTATATAGACAAACTGGAAGCAAAGCTCTCTTCACCCAAGACTGGACTAGACAGTCAAGAGGAGAAGGTAAACACTTGCACCACACCACACTCATCACGTAGTCCCTCAAAACTTACACCACCAAAACACACACATAGAAAAACAAAACACACACCTACATTCGCGGAGGATCTCAATAAAAATCTACCCAAGCAACAGGGACCTCCAAAGCAGAAACGCAAGCAACCTCCGCCCCCCCCAACACAACCCAAATGACACATAGTCCATAAACTCAGTGTGCCACTCAACCACAGCCCATAAGGCATAACAACGTACCCAGCACTCTAGTCGTAGATGACTCTATAGTCAGGCACATTGATGTTCCACTCACCAGGCTAAACAAGGAGAACGTTACTGTCAGGAGCCAGGATCCGCCACATAATGCACACACTCAGGTCACGCCACAACAAGTACAAATATGACTGTCATTGTCCATGTTGGTGTGAATGACCTGAGACGTACCTCCCTGGACTACATGAAAAGAGACATGGAGGAGCTGTCTGATCTTGTAGCCCAGGCAGGTATGACCCTAGCCCTGAGTAGCATCCTGCCATCACCCAGAATTATACCACAGTACAAGGACAAAATGATTGACTTCAACAATTGGCTAAGCTTCTGGTGTCATTCTAAGGGGATCCAGTATCTGTCTGCCTGGGATGACATGATCGACAAACCATGATGCTTTGCCAGAGATGGCTTGCACCTGTCACCCTTGGGATTCCGCATACTGGCTAAGGCTCTTGCCACCCCTATAGTGCCTTTTTTAGGTAAGGTTCAAATGACAAATTCACCACTGAAACAGGTACAAGCAAGCAAAATCTGAGGGTAATGCTACTTAATGCTAGAAGTCTAAACCTCAAAATGCACTCACTCGAGGCACTCCTTAAAATGAAGAACTTCGACATCTGTGCAGTGACGGAGACCTGGTTCAAGGCTCCAGAGAGCACCCCTGCATTACCAGGCTATAATTCATACCATACCTTTCAGCCACCTAACCTGGACCAAAACACTAAAGGCGAAGGTGTGTCCATATTCATTAAGGATATCCACACCTCCAGGCTAGTTGCTCAGCATAATGCATCCGAGATTATCCAAGTGCAACTAACTGTGGGCAAGACCGCAATCCAAATTGTAGCTTGATACAGATCCCCCACCATGCCCCAGGATTCCCACTCCTCATTTCTTGATACACTGGAAAATATTAGGGTATAACCTAACTCCCTAACAATGGGCGATTTCAACTACCCCACCATTAACTGGGAAAATTACTCATGTACCAACTCTTGTGCTCAACGTTTTCTTGAATTCATAAATTCCAACACCTTGGATCAACTTATCCACACCCCCACCAGGGGCAACAATATCCTAGATCTGGTTATTACCAACATGGGCAGCTGGTGTTCCACACCAGAGGTCAGTTCCTCATTGGTCAGATCCGACCACAAGCTAATCACACTAGACATCTGCATCCCACCCCCACCCCCATTAGGGAAACCACTGTAAAAAATTTCTCCAAAGCCAACTTCACGCTTCTTAAGACAGAAGTGGCAAACTTTACGACACCCATGCTGATGGACAATAGAGGTACGACTGCTGAATCCTATACAAATAAACTTTATAAGCACTTAAATGAGTGCATGGATCGTGCAATCCCTAACAGAACCAAGATGCTCTCCTCCAAAAAAAAGGAAGCCAGTCTGGTAGTCCCCTGCCATAAACAAACTCTACAACAGAAGAAAGAAACTGTTGCAAAAAAAGGGTAAAATCCCATGATTGGAGGAACTCCGTGGTCAGCCTCAGTAAGAAGCTGAGATCCCTCATAAAATCATCCAAAGCTAGTTACGAAAACAAAATTGCCACTGATTCTAAAGACAACCACAAAGCATTCTATAGCTATGTCAAGAATCTCAATGGCAACACTCAGATCTGCTCTGAGTTACAGCACAATGACACTAAATATACAGAACCAACTGATATTGTCAACATCTTGGCAGATAGGTTCAGTGCTAACTTTACCCCCCTCTCACCCCCTAAAGGGCCCATCTCTATACCGGAAGAATGCAAAGTTCCTGTAATCACAGCTGCACAGGTAAAAAACACACTCTCCAAATCCAAGAACACAGCATCCATGGGACCTGACAACATCCCAAGCTGTGTTCTACATGAACTACAGAATGAACTGGTACCCCACCTAAGTACCATGTTCAATCATAGCCTCACCTCAGACTGTGTGCCCACTGAATGGCGCACAGCAACGGTTGTCCCACTCCACAAAGGGGGTGCCACCACAGGCCCTGGGAACTACCACCCCATCAGCCTGACGAGCCTGGTCTGCAAGGCTATGGAACGTATCATCATGGAACTTATAAACAATGACACTGGTAATCTCCAAACTCTGGACCCTACCCAGTTCGGGTTTGTAAAAGGCAGATCATGTCTCCTAAATCTGATAGACTTCTTTTAAGTGGTCATCAAAGCCGTAGATGAGAGTAAGGTGGTTCACACAGCCTATCTAGATCTTGCCAAGGCTTTTAACACCATCCCCCACTTTGAAATTATAGATAAACTCACTAAACTAGGTATACATCCCTATGTCACAAGATGGGTTGCCAACTGGCTCACTGACAGAACCCACACTGTGAAAGTAGCAGACTCTAAATCCAACTTCAGACCAGTGACAAGTGGAGTACCACAGGGTTCAGTCCTGGGTCATCTCCTGTTTAGTATCTACTTCTCTGAAGTACAGGCTAACACAGAAGGTCTTTGGCTAACAAAGTTCACAGATGACTCAAACTAGGAGCCATAATCAAAACTCCTAACGATGTGGACATCCTACAAAAGGGCCTCACTGAGACAGATGCCTGGTGTCAAAGCCATGGCCATAAGCTCAATGCCAAAAAGTGCATTGTTATCCCTTTTGGTAAAACCTCTGTACCCATGAACTACCACATAGGTGATAGTGCACTTAACACTGAAAGTGTGATAAGAGACCTTGGGACACAGGTGGACAGTAGTCTCTCCTTTGATAATCAAATCGCCACAGTAGTCAGGAAATCCTTCTACGTGGCACACCTCATCACAAAAGGTTTCTCATCCAGGAAAAAAGAGGTCATTGTTCCCCTCTACTCATCACTCATTAGACCCAATATAGAGTACAATGCCCCTTTTGGTATGTACCTCACAAGACATCTACAACAACTGAAAAGGCTGCAGAAATACCTCACAAAGAGGATTGCTGGCCTCAAGCAGATGCCCTATGCAGACCGTCTCAAAAAACTCCAGCTTTAATCTGTCACATATTGCCTACTCAGAGGCAATCTCTACCTAACATACTAAGCTATGTCAAACCCAGAGCTGTTGGACATGCTCCATTTAAAGAAATTCCAATTCCTCTGAGCTACACGCTCTAGGGACCTAAACCTTGTCACCACAATAAACAGAACATGCTGGAGGTATAGATTCCTGTCCCAGAGACTTCCCATACTCTGGAACAAACTACCTATCTATATCAAACAAAGCTCCTCATTAGCACTCTTCAAGAAAATCTTGATGATTGGATGGGAGATAGGAAATTCACCCTGAGGATCACTTTTGTGGCTCTGCTTGACAGGGGCACAAGAAATTCATTTTCTTGGGTGGCAAAAGCCAGAGTACTGTTTGGCTAGGCTTATATAGGCCCTAGGGCCAATAGCCTAGTACCTACCTATGAACCTATTATACCCTTGTTAGATATAAGACATTTTGTTTGACCAACATGGGACCTTTTAAAACATTTCTTCAGACTGCAATTGCTCCCGTATACTATCTGAGGTACTTTACCCAAAAGGTCCTTTCTCTGTACAGGTTCTATAATACATTTCCAATGTTTATCCAAAGCCTCTCTAATATCCTAAGAGCCCCATTGAACTCACAAATCAATGCCTGTGAAAACTATTAATACCAATATCACCAGGCACCCAGTATTACTGCTGCACGGGTTAAAACAGCACTGTTAAAAGGCCAAGAATACAGCTTCTATGGGACCTGACAATATCCCTGGCTGCATTCTACATAAACTACAGAGTGAACTGGCACCTCACCTGTGTGCCCTGTTCAATCACAGCCTCACTTCAGGCTTTGTCCCTACTGAATGGTGCACTGCTACAGTCATCCCTCTCCACAAAGGAGGAGGGACTACAGCCCCTGGGAACTATCACCCCATTAGCCGGACAAGTCTGATATGCAAAGCTATGGACTGCATCATCATGGACTTGATAAAAAAGAATATAGGGAATCTCCAAACTCTGGATCCCACACAGTTTGGTTTTGTGAAGGGTAGATCATGCCTGCTCAACCTGGTCGACTTCTCTGAGTCAGTCACCAGAGCTGTGGATGAAGGCAAAGTGGTTCATATAGCCTACCTTGATCTGGCCAAGACCTTTGATACCATTCCCCAATCAGGAATCATAGAAAAACTCACTAAGCTAGGCATCAACCCCTATATTACTAGGTGGGTTGCAAACTGGCTCACAGATAGAACCCAGAGTGTGAAAGTAGCTGACTCCAAGTCAGACTGCCAACCAGTCACGAGTGGAGTCCCACAGGGTTCAGTCCTGGGTCCTCTCCTGTTTGGTATCTACTTCTCTGAAGTCCAGGCCAACATGAAGAGACTCTGACTGACAAGGTTCGCAGACGATTGCAAGTTGGGAGCTATTATTAACTCCCCAAGTGACATTGACATCCTGCAGAAAGGCATCACTGAGACCAGCAACTGGTGTCAGAACCATGGCCTTAAGTTCAATGCCAAAAAATGTGTTGTCATCCCCTTTGGGAAAAACCTCGGTTCCCATGAATTACCACATCGATGGTAGTCCACTGAACACAGAAGGCATTATAAGAGATCTGGGAACACAGGTTGACAGCAACCTCTCTTTTGACCACCACATTGCCACAGTGGTCAGAAAGTCCTTCTATGTGGCACATCTCATTACTAAGGATTTTGCATCCAGGAAGAAAGAGGTCACTGTCTCCCTCTACTCTTCCCTCTTTAGCCAATCAATGAGTACAATGCCCCGTTTGGCATGTACCTCACTAGACATCTGCAACAACTGGAGAGGTCGCAAAAGTACCTCACAAAGATTATCCTAGACCTTAAACAGTTGTGCTATATGGACAGACTCAAAAAACTCCAGCTATTCTCTGTCTCATATCGCCTACTTAGAGGCAATCTTTGCTTGACTTATAAAGCCATGTCTGACCCAGCTCTGTTAGAAATGCTAGGGTCTATATTACATTATTGTAGTTTCAAAACTTCAAATCTGATATGGTTGACACCATATAATCGAAGTCTTGAAACATCAAAAATGTAATAAAACACAACAACCTACAAAAACAACCCATTTAAATGCTCTAAGCAGGGAGGCAAGCCCCCCTGCACCCACCACACCACCCGCTACTTAAATATACCAACTCTGAGATCGCACTACAGTGCAGAAAAAGGAAATCTTAACTTTCCATGCTGTATGGTGATCTCTGTTAAAAGATTCAAAGTTTCAAGACTTCGATCATATGATGTTGACCATATCAGATTCGAAGTTTTGAAACTTAGATCTTCTGATATAGACCAGGAATGCTACATGTAAAGAAATCCCAATCCCTCCGCACCACAGGCTCCATAGACCTCAACCTTATTACCACAATCAACAGAACATGCTGGAAGGACAGGTTCATAACCCTGAGACTGACCATGCTATGGAATAGACTTCCCATACATGTCAAACAGAGCGACTCACTGGCCCTCTTCAAGAGAAATCTTGATGAGTGGATGGGAAATAGAAAATTCACCCTGGGGATCAGCCCAGTGGCTGTACTCAACAGAGGCACTGGGAACTAATGTCGGGTGGCAGGATGCCAGGGTAATCCTATGGGCTAGGCTTGTAAAGGCTCTAGAGCCATTAGCCTAGTACACACCTATGAACCTATGAACCTATTCTTATATCTTAGGGTAGGTGATTACAGTTAAGCAGAGCAGTTTTGCTGAATCTCTTTTCATCAATGGCATAGCAGAGCTGCAGTCTTTGTAGTGTGGGGTAGTTGTGTGAGTTTGTTCTAAAGTTATATGGGGAAGATCTTATGTAAGCTTATTAGAGGTAGTGTAGCGGTACTGATTGTAAAGAGGCCTACGCGTTAGTGAGCAGAGAAGAAGAGTGATGCAGGCAAAGACTAGAAGACAGTTAAATAGTGATGCTCATACTTGGAGGCAAGGCTGGCTTGCTGACAAATTTTGTTTGTGACAGTTTGAATTATTTTGTGTTAATACTGTGATAGTATGAATTATTTTGTGTTAGTACTTGAGTTTAAAGTTAGTACAAGGAGGACATATTTTGAGTGGACATTTAGGATATTCACAGCTAGTATACTTCTTAATTTAGAAGTAAAGAAGTTATAGGTTGTATATCAAGCCTAAATATGGGTATTTATTGTTTCCTAACTTTTGGATGGCCTGAAAGAACATGCTTGCAGTTCTGAAAATGTTAAGTTCACTTACTGTGAACTAGTGACAAAGGGTGTTAAAATCGTTTTACAACTCGTTCTCTAAGATGGAGGACATTGGGTCTAATCTATGCAGGAAGATATCACCTACATACAGAGTGAGTAAGGTAGGAGGTATGGAGGTCATTCTGTCATTTATAAACACTGAAAAAAATAGGTCTGGATATAGATTTCTGTGGAACCCATGTGATAAATGGTTACCATTTTGATAAATATTAGTATTATTTATAGCAATAGGTATTTGAAAAAGCAGCTGATCGCACAGGGGTTAAAACCTACATTTTTATGTTCTTGAGAGAGTGATACCACCAGACCACCAGTGACCATGTTGTAGCCTGTTCTGACGCTGTATTGAGAGTCTCCCTTATTCCTAGTAACTGAGGGATGACATGGGGTCTTTCAAAGGCTTTAAGGATATCTAACAACATAAAGAGTAATAGATATGGTGGAAAAAGCATTATCAGCTTTAAATCCACAGTTTTAGAAATTATGCCCTATTTTCCTGTTGAATAAATACGATTACTTATATAATAAATTCATGAACAGCATCCAAATGTAAAGAAATGTAAAATGTCTGACCACCCAGCTGTCTACAAGCCTCTGTACTGAAATCATTCAGACAAACTCTGTTTAATCATTAATGCATCTCAGGGTCATGGAAGAACCACAGACCACTCCAGCAATCAGTGGGCGCAAGGTAGGGAGACCATTGCTGGATAGGATGCCATTTGCAGGGCGCACACACACACACACACACACACACACACACACACACACACACACACACACACACACACTCATACTCACAAGATGTACATATCTGTGGACTACTTGTACAATCTCCAGTTCACATAAAGCATGTTGCTAGGATGTGAGAGGGAACAAGGGCACACAAACACAGGGAAGAAGTGCTTACTCTGTACAGAAGGCACCTTAGAGTAACAAACTACAAGAGGTGGCAATGTTAATCACTATACCACTGTAGCATTATCAACATGCCAAATTACAGTTCCACAGCACTTAACCTCTCTTAAAATCAGCTGTTAATTGCTTGCTAATTCTTGGAGGTCATTTCTTTCTACAGCATTCAAATAATCAAACCTGGATTAAAGCAATGAGCATTTAATGGCCTTTCTTCTCCGTGAGAAGAAGCGTATGAGAAGTATTTTTAACAGCATGTGAAGGTGGACTTAATGTTCTACAGTAGAAGCTGAAACTAACATCCAAATTATCAATGAGCATAACACTACATACATATTAGGTATATTACATGTATTACACACACACACACACACACACACACACACATATATACATATGTGCACACTTCTGTGATGTGTGTGTGTGTGTGTGTGTGTGTGTGTGTGTGTGTGTGTGTGTGTGTGTGTGTGTGTGTGTGTGTGTGTGTGTGTGTGTGTGTGTGTGTGTGCGTGTGCGTGTGCGTGCGCGTGCGTGCGTGCGTGCGTGCGTGCGTGTGTGTGTGTGTGTGTGTGTGTGTGTGTGTGTGTAATACATGTAATATACCTAATATGTATGTAGTGTTATGTTCATTGATATTTTGGATGTTAAGTTTCAGCTTCCACTGTAGAACATTAAGTCCACCTTCACATGCTGTGAAAGATACTTCTCATATGCTTCTTCTCACAGAGTTATGTTATGCTCATTGATAATTTGGATGTTAGTTTCAGCTTCCACTTTCTGTGATCCTTGACAATATCCATAATGTGCGATAAGAAATGGATCGCATTTTTGCCATATAATAAGTGTCATTTCTCATTGGTTATACATGTACAATGATGTTGTTCTCTATTAGCCATAGTGCAATGTATGAACAACGAGAGATGATTTCTGTTTCATAAGCTCTTCAAGGACATGTGTGGGTTGTGTCTATCTATTCTAACCATATCATAGGCTGGAAATAGGAGTACAGGGGTACCAAAAAAGAGGGTGGAACACAAAGTGAGCCACTATGGAATGAGCAGGATGGAGTTGGGGTAGGAGTAGCTCTCTCATTTTATTTTATTTTATTTTATTTTAACATTTGTTGACTGGGATAGTCTGACTAGGTTCAACAGAGCCTGTTTTCAGCTGAGGCCCGGGAAGAAATGCTCCAGATGCATGTTTTTGGAATCATCTTCTTAGCTCAACAATGGTAGATGAATCCATAAATAAATTTGGTCAGAAAATATAAAACTCTCTGACAGAATCTACATATTAATGTTAGCAATGTTCCATTTCAGGAAAATAGGACACGTTAGCAAAAAAAGAGAAATACCTGAATGGATTTGAACCCATGACGTCGTTGCTCATATTCCCTAAACAGAACATTCGCTATGTATATCACAGAAGAATCCATATGAAAGGCTTCAGAGAAAACACAGTGCAGGGGGAATATAATACAGCTGCAGATGGAAAACCAAATTGTAAAACAACAAACCACGTTCAAGGGATTAGAACACTGCACCCAGTGCACTGACAGTGCACACATCACTAGATGACTGCAATGATCCGTGGAAGCCATGACAGTAAAACTATTAACTTTACTTTATCTCATAAATGTCTGACAATGTGAATCAGTACTCAGTTCATTTGCAAACCAAAGGGAGTATTCTTAGTTCATGACAAGGATTTTATTTAATGTTTGCCACAGGACATGAATTGCTATTCTCTTTGATTATATATTGGCACTGGTATTGCTCGGCCACAATTGTCGCTCAACATATGGCCATAGAAAGAGTTTTAAAAGCCGTCTGTGGAAATACATGGGTCAAATTTAGCTATTTTTAACCAAGTTATAGCTTTGAAATAGGAGTATAGGACAAAGATGCAAAGGGGAATCAAGGAGAGGTTTTAACATACTGTGAGCAAATAAGGAATGAGCAAGATGGAGGTGGGTTAGAAGCATACCTCTCACCTTCTTAGCTCAGTAATCCTTGTGGATTACAACAATAGGTGTAGTTATTTAATGACTGAAATCCACAATGATTTGTCAGAAAACTACTCTTATATTACCTGAGAAGTTGAGAGGTATAGTTGGAAATATTTTTTGTGGATCATGTGCCCCTTTTTTGAGAAGGGAATGTTGGCCAAGGCAGTCAGTGAAATAATAAGTGGGTAAGAGGGGAGTTAGGTAGTTGGGAAAGACATACATGACTGACAGGGTACGGGGTAATACAATAAGAGAGGAGGACACAGTGGTAAAGATAATATCAGGCAAACACTGAGAAGATAATAGCTGATGAAAGGACACAAAACTAAAAACTGGTTGCAGGAAGGAAGGTACCAAACACAAAACGTAAGAACAAGCAGTTTAATCCAAAATGAAGCGCTTTTCGTCACAGTAAATACTGTGACTTCTTCAGATCTGTTCAGAATTCACAATTTGTTACATGGTGGTCCTGTTGTCCACATGGTAATACTCCACTATGTTGTTGTCATCGACAGCATAAAATGTTAGATGACTTGAGAACTTTTGGGTTGATATCGCACACCACTGGCCACAGTTTGCAATGTTTACAATAGCTTTGGCAACCTCTACCATCATACACTATTTTACTATGCCTGCACATAAGCATTTGGCAAGTTACAAACCTAAAGTGGGTGCAGCATCATTATCCTACATTTAAATGTTTCTGAATCACTCCGCAATGTGGTTTTGCTTCATTATCACACATGACACTTCATTATGCAGTCATTAGTATATAATACACCTGACCACTTCATTTGAGCTGCCTGCTTCATGTTGTTGGGTTTTCTGAATAGAACGCTTCTTACCCAAATTCACATAGCATGATGCAGCAAAGTTTTCTGAATCCATACCAAAGTGTTTCTTTAAGATCAAAGAGCAACTTTTGTTGTACTAGCCAGAAAAGTGTTGCTATCATGTCAAATAGAAATGTTGTTATAAGAGCAGTAATAAACTTTGCTGTATTACAAAAGTAAGCCCATGCAGAGTATTTTTTTTTTGACATAGAGGGAGAGACACACACACACACACACACACACACACACACACACACACACACACACACACACACACACACACACACACACACACATACACAATGAAGACCTGGAAGAATGCACAAGAAATAGATG